>NC_062278.1:157582492-157885523 GCF_902655055.1 Lutra lutra
AGTACTGGAATTTAATCAAACAGCCTCCATTTTAATCAGTTTTACAGGGGCACCCATTAAGCTGACACCTGAAATAAGGTTAAGCACCACTTTCTGAAGGGATACCATATTTCCATTCCAACTTGCCCACTCTGATGCACCTTAAATGTGATTAATACAGCTAATGTAGAATTCTTTAATTCCTCTTGAAAAGCTGCAATTAAATCAAGGGAGCATTTGAATATCTATGTCAGTTTAGGACTATTTCTTTAAGGTATATGTTAAATTTGAAAATCTTTGGCTCATACGCTCAAGACTTTGTATAAGTTGCATAACCCATTCATCACACAACAACTACCCCCCTACTAACTCCCAAGTTAGTAAATTTAGATCAGTTTAGATAGATCTCCAAGTTAGACTAATGGGTTGTTTAGAGTGAGAAACTTAAAACAACGTTATTCCAATTATTGTTTGGATAGCTATATAAAATTGTGGGGCATAAGAAGTGGCTAATGATACCCAATATACAAATACAATGAACAGCCTCATCCATAAGCCAATGAAATTGCAAGTTCATTTATGCTTTGTAATGCCTGGTAAAGGTAGCAGGAATTAGACCTCTGGATGGGCCAGAAGTCAAGACTTTTAATAAGGAAAATGTACAAAAATTATGTTTGGAAGTAACAGAGAAGTATTTCCCCAAATTAAATAGTTTTTAGGCATGCTAAATAACACATATGTGTATGCATATAAGTGTGTGCACATAGATATATGTATTTATTTATACATATATTCAAGCACACACTTATATATGGGATATATACCTATGAGTATACAGGACACACATGACAGACTTTGTTCCTCTACAGACATGAAAAAGCAAATTGCATTTTACCTGTTATCCACAAAAAGGCTTTCCTGGGAGCAAACTGACTGAAAAATAAAAAAAAAAGGCATTGTATCAGATGTTCTGGATGTGCTGAGGGATCCCAAATCCTTGCCTGCTTTTAAAACTACTTTTCCCCTCCAAGAGGAAAAGAATTAAGAAAAAAATTCACTATGTTTTGAAAAATGGAAATAAAAAGGGAAAAAAAAATGGTTAGAGTTAGACATGTACGCTATTCTCTTTCTCTTTCAGCACACAAGTACTTTTCCAGCAGGACATCTCCAGGTTACGGCTAGATTTAGCCGGTTCAGCATCAAGGTCAGAAGGAGAGAGACGTGAATGAAACTGTCTGAGAATCAGAGAAGTGTGTGACCATCGGATCCTGAGCTAGCTGTTTCTTCTGGAGCTGCAGAGATACAGTTCCCAATAACAGCCAGAGGACTGGTTCAAATCAAGGCAGAGCATGTGCTCTTAGCATGATCCACCTAAGGACGGGTGAGTCATAGAACCACAACCCTACAGTTATTACCTGGCAATGATAGACTCTCTTTACATAAACAGATTGACTGCAAGACTCTTAAAATTAAAGAGATGCCATCAATCAATTTGCAGAGGGCAGGCACACAGAAGTCAAGTGAGAACAAAATGAAGCTAATCAGAAAAAAAAGTAAAACCTATCTAATGTTTTGTTTTGTTTTTCACACAGAAAAACAATGACTCTTCTTAGCTTCCATTCCCCTAGCTATTAATTCCCCACTATCCTGTGTTTAGAACACATGTAGGGAAGAGAAAATTCCATTACTATTACAAGCTGGGGAAAGGCAAATCAAATTAAGTTTTAACAAGGAGAAAAAGCGATGTCTAAACAAAATATGGTGAGATGGCCCTCTAACATAGTGACTGTGTTTGGGAATTAACAAAAACCATTTTCAAAGTACTGAGTTTCTAACCATAAATATACATGCCATATTATATGTGTAGATTTTGTAAATGATGAATAAATGACCTGCTAAATGGTAAATTGAGACCTAACAGGTCCATTTTAAGAGAAAATAAAACCAAAGTAAATAAGGACCTTTCAAGATTGAATTTTTAAAAGATTAGCTAATGTAACCATTACCCAGAGAGGCAAGCAGGATATTGGTTTCTCCATACATTTTGTCGGAGAAATCATTTCCTTCCACTAAACCAAAGGGTTAGCTTTGGGCATAATGTGTTTTCCTCAGTGATCTGAACGTTTCAGAGGGCATCTCTAGAACCATTTCTATTTTAACCTTTGTGAATTTAATATGCATCCTGAGTATTAAGTGGACAAACATCTTATTTAACAACAGTAAAAACAAAAAGCCAGTTAAGAAACACCCTTTTCAGGAAGTATCTTCTTTTGACATTTGTATTTATCAATAAATACACTTTATGTACCACTGATATTATTCCTGTGAAGACATCTTTATAGTAAGTGAAATATCCCACTATCTTCATTTCCTTTAGTTTGGTTTTACTCTTGATTTGAGTCAAGCCATGGAATTAATTGTCTCAGGTGTATGTTATGAGCTCGATACTTTGTTACTGCTCAGCTCTTGTAGGTGGAAAGAAGTCAATTATGCTTATAATGTTCTGGCTGGGTTGTGGAATTACTGAAACTCTACTACTTGTTTGGAAGAGTTGATCAAAAACGGACCTCTTCAGACTCATTAATCCAACAGTATTTTGGGGAAAGCTAAGCTGCCATAACTCTCTGAATGAAAAATAAGGGACCTGCAAGTCAAAGATAACTTTCCCAAAAACATATCTCAAGAGTATTTTTCAATTTTTGTGCAAAGGTCTTAAAGATTTATCTCATGGTCCTTCCAACACAGTTTCATAAATAAGGCAGATATGGTTATGGGTTATGATTCAGTAGTTGATGAAAATAAACTTTAAAGAAGTTATTAATATAACTTGCAAAATTTAATAGCAGTGAAAGATAAAAGTGTCACAGTAATTAAGTGCAGTATTCAAAGCTGTCAGGTATATGCATTCTCAGATATAAAGGACTTTTTTTTTCTTTCTTTTAAGGAGAAAATGGTTTTGCCTAATGGGTTACAGAATTCTCTCCCACACCCCACCCCCAATCCAGGTGACATCACATGCCCCTCTCAAGGGTTGTCATGGAAGATGGATCCCAGTGCATGCTGGGAGACCACGGATGAACTCCTCCCAGAATCCCTATTTACACATAAATATCTTTCAGAAACGATACTCCAGGCAAAACATATCTTTCTCAAATATATTGCTTGAGCAATGTAACCTTGCCAAAGCCAGCAACATTGCATTGAATTAATCATAAAATAAGCCGAAATTCTTGCTAAAGGAAACAAGTTATAGTTCAAATATTTCTGACTACAAAAATACACTCATTTTTTATTTGAGAACTAAATTGTTGTGTGCCTTGACTTAATGACAACTTCATTCTCAAATAATAAATGTGCCTTATCTCAGGCTACTGTATTGAGATTATTTTTCTAGAAAATCCCCCCAAAATCTGCATATTTTGATTGTGGACCTAAGTAAAAAAACCACACATGCACACGCACACACACACATAAATTAGACACCAAGATATGTGAGTAAAATATCCAAGAGCACCACTAATTTTAAAATAAATTTTGATTTTGCTGATATGTAAGTACTGGGAATTATTTCTCTTTAACTATTGTAACTTCAAGTATAATAATAAAAAAAAACCCTCTACATAAATATGTCACTATTTGAACCTTTTTGAATGACTCCACTCCTTAAATAATAATTGGCAAGGGAAGCTGCTTTTACTTCCTCGGTTTTTAAATTACGAAGACACTAAATTAAAGGCCAGCTAAAAATGACATTAGATGCCTGTAACTTAGTTTCCTTATGCTGGATTCTTTGCATCAGTTTTATAATTGACTTACTATACTTGATTTCTTACTGTATGTACCTTAACAATGTGGGAAGTCCTATTGGTCATTTGGGAATCTGGAATTGTACAGATGAAGAATCCCTAAAGTGTTTTCTCTTTATGTGAGTGGAAAGCAAGGTGTGCTGCTCTATGTACTCAAGGAAGTTCACATTGCTATGTTATGTCCCTGCATTTGCATTAACAGAAGATTCAGTAATATCCTGCTAACACATCATGGCCCCCAATGATTCCTCCCTCTCAGTATCTACAACCAAGGTGTTTTGTAGTACCTCCCCCAGTGTACTCTGTGTGTCCAAACGAACACAGCGGGAGGGAAGGTATGTCAGCTCCAAGATGAGGTTACAAAAGCCTGTAGCTTCCATCTTGGGCTCTCTTCCTTTCTCTTGGGTCACTTGCTCTGGGAAAGCTAGTTACCAGGTGACAAAGATGCTTAGGAGCCTCGAGAGAGACCCACATAGTGGGAACTGAGATCTCCCATAGCCCGCTAGGAACCGAGGCCTGCCAAAACCCATGCAGGTGAGTTTGGAAGCAGACAACCGCTCTACTGAAACTTCAGACAACCGAAGCCCCAGCTGATGGCTTGACCGTAACCTCAGGAAAGACTGTGAGCCAGAACTGGCCAGCTAAGCCACCCTCTGCTTCCTGATCCCCAGAAACTGTGAGGTAACAAGCATTTTGTGTTATCTGTTTTAAGTTGTCAAATCTGGAGATCCGGAATTAATAACAAAACCCAGGGAACACCAGCCTAATGACTGCATTGTTCCTGCAGAGAGGCAGTGCTTTGGACTGGACATCTTTTTTCCCCTCTGAGAAGGTGGCTTTTAGCCTTGTAAAAGCGACAAAAACTTGTAAAACTATGATAAAAAATCAAGATCTTTACCTTAAAAAATGTACCTACACTCATGTACATAATATTTTGTAGATGATGTTGAGGAATTTGTTTAATCTCTGAAGACTTTCAATGAGTGTACTCTGGGTACAGGATGCCAATTAAAAAAACCCAGCCCCGGGAGATCAGGGGGAAAAGTAGGGCCAGAAACAGGCAGGTGTCTCACTTGAATTAATAACCCCAGAAGTCTTGGCCACCAAAGAGCTCATCACAGCAGCTCACACTATTCTACTCCTTCAGGGGGAAGAAGCCACAGCCTTCCGAAGAAGGTTGCCAAATGATGCCATCAATTGGAAAGGCCATGATAATAGCTTGGCATTTAAGCTCTCCCACGCTTCAGTCAGCTTTTTCTTTTCTTTCTTTTTTTTTTTTAAAGTAAGCTCCACACCCAGCATGGAACTGCATTAAGGGCTCAAATTCAGGGCCCTGAGATCAAGACCTGAGTTGAGATCAAGAGCCAAATGCTCAACCAACTGAGCCACCCAGGCACCCCTCGTCTGCTTTCACTGTCTTAAAAAATGTTAATTCAGCAGTTAGCTATGGATGCTTGAAACAGCAACTTGCCTCTAATCTTTATTCTGGGACCCAGGTTCCTTGCTGTTGCTCTCCTTAATAGGGCTGTCAGGAAATGCGATGTGTACAGGGAGTCATGCCGACTCCTCCTTGTCTGGGATGACCTCTCTGTGCACATTAAGGGCACAGGAAGAGCAGCACAGAAAGCCTCCTCCTCACAGGCAAGCATCAAGGATGCTTTTCCTGCCATCTAGTCCTTGAGTGTCTGAAAATGTGGCCCTGCTTTGCAGGGGTGGGGGGTGGGGGGGAGGAAGCATAATGTTTGTCTATTATCTAAGTGATTAGTATTTGCTTTTCAATACAACTCATTTATATATTTTATAACTTGCCAGAATGAAAATCAGAGGGAAATTGTGTGTGTGTATGTGTGTGTGTAAGGCAGGGGGAGGGATAGATGGGAAGAGAGAAAGAAAGAAAAAGCATGACAAATAAACTGACCTTCAGAAAACTCTCTCTCCCATGAAGCTCATCGGACAGTAACATGCGGTCTCCCAGTCCACTCAGGACACCCCTAAACTATCATGGTACAACAGAGCCTCTCTTTACTTCATCCTTTTATCCAGGAAACACAATTAAAGCCTACCAGGTGTCAGACTATGCTTTGCACCACCAATAACTCTGACCATAAGAAAAGCCTAAGTAGCCCACACATCCATAGAATTTTCTAGAACTGCATGTGGACAGTATCCTTCAACAGCTTACTCTCTCAGACTCTGCCAACTCCAGAGCTCTGAGCCAGATCCTTCAATCATTAAAGTTCTATTTCATTGTATCCAAGAAAGGCAATGAGAATCTAGAAGAGATAACAGAAACCTGTATCAACATGAAAGAAACACACTATTGGTGGAATTTTAATTTCCTCTGCAGCTTTATACTGAAGGATCCAGCAGGAGCTGGAGGACCTGGGAAACTGTCTTGGGCCTGAAACCTCCAAGGTCAGAAGGCCTTGTCCATGCTAAGCAGTGGAGTCTAGGTCTCTAGTCTGGCCTGGAAATGGCCTCCAGACCAAATCATGATGGGAGGAAGGAGAGCCCACCTAACCCAGCAAAGCCACAGAAGATCTGCACAAAGGAGCTCCCACCTCTACTTTTGCAAAGGGAAGGCTGCCAAATGATTTCATGGAATGGAGAAGCTGTGCACTGGCTTGCCCTTTTCGCTTTCTTGCATTTAAATTCAGCTGTTTTAAATCACTTTTTCATTCTTATTTAGTTTAATAGCATTTTATTTTGGACACAGTGGGTAAGAGGACAGAAAAATCCCCCACCACATTTTCTTCGCTGGGATTTGAACAAAAGAAATCATTTCATGATTATCTCCTTGTGATAAACTGCTCACAGACCTAATTTGATCTGAAGCTGAGGGGGAAGATGAGTATTATCATTTAACTTTGATATAATAAAATGCTTGTGCTTGCTAAGAATGCAGAAAATTCCATGTTTATGTATGTGATTAACAGAGTCTCTTTCTTCTTTATGTGTCTTTCTTAGAAGCACAACGTTAGTGTTACAAAGACAACACTTGGCTGTCTGCGGACTAATATGGATGTGAAAGCATTTTTTTCAAATCAGGCGACCTTGCTGAGGACTTAGGGTCTGTTTTACCAGGCCCTGATGGATCACACCTCTATTCGCCCTGAGGTCATATCCTAGGAAGGCACACAACCCTTGGCCCCTTTTCCATCACTTCCCTGAACCAGGTCCTCTTCCAGAAACACCTCTGGTGTGCTCAGTTCGATTTGTCCCTGGCTCCAGCTTCCTGAGTCCTGCCAGCTTGCTGTCTGGGGAAGGTCGGCACTAAAGAGGCAATTAAAACAACTACTCACATCGTGTGCAAATATTCTCTCCCTCACTCTCTGATATTCCTCTTCTCTCTCTTCAATTGATTTACTTCGTCTGTCATCTCTAAATGGATGCATTCTGTTTTGCTGAACAGAAAAAAGAAATCAGTACGGTTATCCAAGTTGAGCTGTTGGAAATCTGCAGTTAAGCAACTGTCAGCTGAGAATAATAAATGTTCACTTAAATAAATGGAGCATGAAGAGTCTCATTCCCTCTGGTCCCTAAGGAGGCTGTGCGGGTGTGTGTGGTGTGCAGTGTCTGTGTCTGACACGCAATGGCACGTGTGTGCTGCTCCCTCTACCTTCCCCACTGGATGCCGGCAGTACAGCTGTTTCCAGAACAAAAGCACCTGGATGTGCCTCAGGTGTTCCGCCAGTTCAAAGCTATGATGTGGGTCACAGTGATGGACTCTGTCTCCTTTGCTAACCCGTGTGCTTTGGAGTCCTTAGACAAAGGCAGAATGTTGAGGAAGTGGCTAATTCAAAGTGGCTAAGGGAAGACATGGCTATGAAAACCTGGGCACTAGAGACACAGAACAAGGGAACAGAGAAAATAATGGGCAGAAAGGAAATGGTGGACATGACGTCTCCACGTCCTAATTTGTGTTTCTTCTTTACTCCATGACTGACTTGATCCTGTGCTCTGCATTTTTGCATGGAAAGTAGAAACTAAGTTTGAAAAGCCTGTTGGTTGAGTCGGGTCAATGCCAAGGGACCTAAAGTAACAATCCAAAGAACCCAGCATGAGGACTGTTCTTTAGCCTCGCATCTGCACCGCTGCCTGCATCTCAATGACCCTCCCACCGTCTTCTTGCCGTTCCTCACAAAATTCTCTGCATTAACCACGTTCATCCATCCATTCAACAAACGTCCACTAAGTACACAACACAGGCATGTGGCTCGAAGTCAACGGGAGCTACTTGTCGCTTAATGGTGGTGGCAGTGGGGGTAGGAAGAAACGAGATACAGATGATGAACAGGTTTTAAAGAAAAAAGTACATCAGAGATGCATGTACTGGCTTCCAGTGACTCACTGAGAGTCATTAAAATAATAACTTGAGCAAGATGCCTATTGTCTTACCTTTAAGAATTCTAAAGCAAAGTCTATTTTCAAAAAAATCTATTTTGATTGTCAGAGACACAAAGTGTAATTGTAATGGCATTGTATAACTCCCTGCTGTACTAATTATTGTTGAACCTTTGTTTCTTTTGCCATTCATTAAGTTTTCTTCCTCATCACCCTGGATCCCGCTCCCCGCCCCCAATCTGGAGAAGAGGTTGAGCAGGGTCTCTCTACCCTTGCCCAGGAACCATGAATAAGGCTACTCTAGGACAACGTAAATGTTTTGTCACAAGCATAATACACAAAAAGGAGAAAGTTCCACTACAGTTCATGCAAAACAAGCACACAGTTTACATGGACAGTAGAACATGGGAAGGAGGAGGGGGAAGACTACAACATGAACTCGATTCTTTTCTGTGAAGACTTATTTTAGGAGAGTTGCAAAATCCACCTGTCCTCACCATAACAAGGTTTGTTCTTTACAGCTACACCAGTTGGTCATCGGTCCGTATTGAGAATCCAGCTCAATTTGTGCACAACTGAAGGACAAAGCTGTAGGAGTGGAAGGACTGCCATAGTTACACAGACATCTGGAAATGCGATGACAAAGCTTTTCCCGACAGCTCCGGCCGGTGGCATCCCAACCCGCCCAACACATGCAGCAGGAACTGTGCCAAGCACTACCCATGCAGCCCAACACAGAGCCATGGCTGAAGCAATCAGGACACGTTCTCTTGGCTACCCACTGAATGCCAAAGGGGGAGGCGAGGGGGCAAGGAGGTTGGAAAGAGGACAGTCAGTATCAGAAGCCGGGGGGAGCTGGGGGAAGGAGAAGGGGACAACAGAACGACAAGAACATAAGTCAGCCCACCTTCAAAAACAACAATGTCAGCCACTCTCAAACTTGAGAACCAACCTGATTGTCTTCTTTATCAATACTAGAGTTATCTCGCTTCAAGATAAACCGCTTCTGGGATTCTTCACCTTTTTCATCTTTTAAATGTTCACAAAACCTTTGCTCTGGTCTGCCAGCAAAGTAAAACATATCAATAAAAAAGTTTTCGCTCCTGTTTAAAGTTATTTTCTTAGTGCTGTTTTTTCCCCCACAGTGGCATTCAACTTAAAAACAAAACAAAAACAAAAACAAAAAAAAAGTTACATGTGGTTTTGATGCTAGAATTGCCGGCATTATACAGGTAGGTAATAATATGTCACTTCACAGGTCTTGTTAGCATGAATACCTTTTGTTGTTTGGAATTCAGAGTCTTGTTTGCTGAATGCTTCTCACCATGGGTGAAGTTTAAAAAACATTTTAACGGCCTGAACATAAATAGCATATAGATGTTTTCTTTCATTATTTTGAACTCCATCACTCCTGAATTCAATCAGGTTCACAGCCACATGTCAAACAAATGCACATGTGTAGAACTTGGGCAGACCATATTAATTCACCAATGTCTGCGGACTAGGAGGATGGCTCCTGTCATATTGTGCCTCTCAAGAGCCATTAGAATCCATAGTGAGAGACGGTCATCTATAAATTCCTTCCATCTTTCTCAGTGACAAGTGCTCTGGAATCTGGCTCCAGTAGACTCTGATCCTTGACCACATCTTGTAAATCAGCTCAGTAATTGGGGAAACTGGACACATTTAGTTTAAACAACTTAATGGCTGATTAGCATGGGGAAAATGCTCCAAGCAGTTACACACTATTGATTAGTCAATTGATTTTTTTAGGTCCTCTTAATCATTTTGTATTATTACTGGAAAGAGCTCCATGTTCTTGTTAATTTCCCACACTCGTCACTGCATGCCACAGAACTCAATGAATGGCTTGGGCATGGGTTCATCCCCAGAGGAAGTGCTAAAATGTTTGTCCCAGGTTTAGAAGAAGTTGTAATTAATGACTCTCATTAAAGCGTCTCTGTCATGTCTGATGTATTACTTCTGAAGCCCAGTGGGTTTTCTATCTCTACTGGGTTCATTATGCATTCTGTTATCGGAAAGCTACTCCACAGCGTCTGTTGTTTAATATGGGTGACCAATAATTAAGGGAATCTCATTGTTTCCTTCGAGCTCCCAAATAAGCAAACAGCATGTTGAAAACAAAGGAGTCCTTTAAGTGTATAGCTCAAATCCTGATGCGTCGCATCCTTTTCTCAAATACATGTACACAGATTATACTGATATTGGTGAGCAGACACTAACAGGAAATTGGAATAATACCAGTTACTGCTTCCAGAACTGTGTATAATTTTTGCAAAATGGTATCATTGTCTTACTCAATCCTTAACAACAGAACGCTGATGTAGGAGGAGCAAATATTTCATGCCTCTTTTATAGATCAAGAAACCATCCCTCCATGAACCTTTTGACTCCCAAGTTTATAGATTTTCCCAGCAAGCCACAGGCATCAGACAGCCTATTCACATCCTTGCAGAGACATGATTTGGTCTCTCTGCTTCCAAAGCACACAGCAGGCCAGAGGCCCTCCAGCCTCACAATGAAGAACAAAACCCTGCATGACATCATCCGAAAGATCAATGGAGATGTTTTCCACCAAAATTAAAATGTAAAATATGATACAACAAACAATCCGCAAGTGCAAATATGACATTTGAAAATCAGAACACTACAGGAACAAAGTAAACTCGCACTTTACAGCGAAAAGGCCATTTCCAGTGGAGAAACTAAAGGTGTTTCATGTGTCACATGCTCACGGCATACTTCTTATTCCACTGCATAGTCTTATAACGTTAGTGAGTGCTGGCAGGCCACTATAAAAGATAACAATTCTCCAGGAATTTTTTTAAAACCTCCTGACGTTTTCAACCAATACTTAGATGTTACTTTTTTTTTTTTTAATGTAGTGGGTGAAATGGGGATATCAGCTTAAATACAAATGGTAATTGCATCAATGCTAAGTAAGGCTCTTGGAATGTACTGAAACTCCATAGTCTGGTGAATTCTAGTAGATAAAATGCTTTGCTTGCTGATAAGTCTACAGATCTATTTCTTGTAATTGTTGCTAATTATCTCTAACTGTTCATTTAGACATAAAGTGGTCTGGAAATCTGAACTTTTTGATTCACGAGCAGAAGGTGAATTTGCTTTACACTAACTTCTTTAAGAAGAAAACTGCTTTGAGATTTCAACATACTAAACAGGGTGAGAATGTGAGCTCCATATTGATAGAGATGTTGGTTTTTAAATACTTAATTCTTAGTGCCTAGAATGGTGCCTGGAATTGGGAAGCATTTGGTTGAATAAATAAATTAATCAATGTATGAATGAATGAAATTTTAATAGAGCTGTTTAGGAATCACTGTATTTTAGGGATGGGTCAAAGAGTCACTGAATAAGATATGCAGTCATAAATATTTAAATTATAAAACAACAAGAAAGAGTTTGGTTAATAGAATCAGAAATTCAAATTTAGAACATGAGGAAGGTCTTTAAAAATCAAATTAATGCTTTGGTTCAAGTTGACAAAAAAGATTCATGTTACTTTAAAAAAGTTTTTAAAATTTGAGAGCATTTTGGGAAAAGAGGTAGAAATGAGAATCTCAGGGGTTTTTTTTTTGTTTTTTTTTGTTTTGTTTTTTTAGTTTTGGAACTTCTCAGTTTAAAGTGTTATAGCTACAAGAGCTGTTCAAACATTATTTTTGAAATTTCATTTGCATTTCTTCATTGCGCTGGCTTATTTGTTTTTCATAGCAGGACATATTTAGGAAAAATACATCTATCTCATAAGAAAAGAACAGTCAAAGGAGCTTGTCCTAATCAATAATGTAAATGTGATTCAGAGCAAAAGTATTTTTTGTTCTGATACATATTATGCAAAGTGCATTCTCCATAACAGCTTTTCAAAAATATCTTGTTTAAATTTTTTTTCAGACTTTGGAACCTAAGAGTTGAAAGTAATAGCCCCTTCATGATTTCCCGAAAATATTTTAAATGAATGCAAAAATAACCATTTGAAGTTTGTGTAAAAGGGGAAAACAACAACAACAAAAACTAGTAAGATTTTTCCAGGTTGATTTTATCGAGAATTATCTATTACTCTAGACCTAAAGGGCAATTTGCAGTTTAACTCATGCAAACTAAAGTATACAAATGAAGTATTGCATGTGATTGAACTACAAATTACTGGTAATGCACCATTATATTAGAGCTTTTAAAAAGCCTTTTCACCAGGAATTTAACATCATAGCAATGTTATTTCTTAGCTATAAAATGAATGGAGCTGAAGTAATATATTATGGACCTTTATTTAAAATGGGAATGAATAACTTTCAGTGTATCAAAATGAGGATGTAACTCTAAGACAAACTCCTTCAAGGTGCAAAATGTCATGGTATTTATTCAATTAATGATAACTAGAGTTGACTACATACACATCTCATAGTCATGCATGACATGTCTGATTGCTTTTTCCTGATGGACTTTATTCCATGAGGTAGTATTTCTAGCTTTCTCTCTATCAGCATCAAGAAGCAGAGAAAAGAGATTTAATGTTTCTTCTTGATGAAAGATAGTTTCTTCTTCTGAAGGCACAATTTGTAGTAGGTATTTATTGTAAAACTCATCGTTCGTGTGTGGTGAACAGTACTGGCATTTCCAGTCAGTGTCTTGGTATCTCCAATCAAACCTCTGAAAAATCGGAATTAAGTCCTCATTGTTCCTCATTAGACACAGCTCAAGGAACTGAGAGGCAGTGTGGCTCAGTGAAACCCTGAGTAATGCATTCAAACTCTCTCTCATAGTTAATCTGTTACAATCTTAGGGGTTTTTTGCCCACTTGAAGCTTAAAATAAATGAACACTCCTTATTATTATAAAAATCTTTTTTCATCTAGAAATATTATCACCACCAAGTTCTTGAGACCAAATTTATTAGTTTTCTTCCAAATAGTTAAGCCTAATCCCCCCTCTCCCAATATATACACAGATGAAAATTCAATTCTACTAAATATGGACAGGCTCAAATGGAAGCCTTTGAATTTCATGTTGAATAACTGAAAGACAGTCATCAATATGCATAAGCATCTTAAAGAAAGGTTTCTGTGCACAACAGGATAAAGTATTTTGATGGTGTAAGACATCTATCAAAAATATTTTAATAGTCAAACATATTAGGCTATCCTAAGAAGCACTGTTCCCTTAGCACTTTTAAGTTTTCAATTAAAATATTTATAACTGATGTCTTTTATTTAAAAAAAAAATAAAGTCCTACATTCTTCTTCAAGTATTTTGTAACTTCCCCTACAATTTGGTCATTTTATATCATTTCATTGTCTCTTAAATGAGACCACATCTTACAAACCCCATATATGCAGAGCTGTGTATCCAACTTCCTTTATTAGCATCTTTCAAACTCACATTCTTAATTTTCCAACATTTGACAAATTCATCTTATTCTTCTCTATCTCGATTGTACCATGTACATAACAGAGACAATGCAAGCTAACATGGGACTTGACCTTGACCTTCCTTTAACATAAGGCTATTCATGAGCAACAACAAAATTAAGCATAATACTCAAAGACAACAAAGTTCTATAAGGCATCTCCTCTTATTGGTGCCAGCACCCTGGAAAGCAGGTTATGTGCAGTAAGAGCCTTGAAAGGGTCAGTCTACTTTGACAAAGAGATTCCATTTCCAAGAATGAAGCCAAAGAAAATAGTAACAAAAGGATATATGGTGTCATCTTTCAAGACAGCAAAATAGTGGAAACCCATGGTGGTCTGATTAAGTAGCTTAAAATAGCTCCATATATAATATGCAGCTTTGTAAAATGATATCCAAGGCTACTGACTAACATAGAAAAGTGAGGTCTAAAAGGATATACTATAATCACATTTATGTTGAAAGTATCATGTTTAATAAGAAAAATGACAGTAGTTTTCTCTAGATAGTGAAGTAATGGGCAACTTTAACTTCTAGCTTCTTAGATATTTTGATTATTATAATAAATAGCATCTTATAACAACAGATAATAAATGCTATTGATTTAGAAATATATGAAACCAATTCAACAACCTACAAGGGGCTTGTATATAATCATTGAATTGTGGACAATTAAAATATTCTTATCTTTTGAATTTTTTTTCATGTTCTTTATTATTTTATGATCTAAAGTGGATATTTGGTTGTTTCATTTTGTCAAAAAAATTATGCTTTTTATTGATATGTCCTTGTAGATCAAAATGTATACAGACTTGCATTCTTGCATTTACTAATGATACTCTAATGATAATAACTAAGTGATAGTGTTTAATTTCAAGACTTTTTTGTCCTCTTTAAAGGAAGATTCCAGGGGTACCTGGGTAGCTCAGTGGGTTAGAGCCTCTGCCTTCGGCTCAGGTCATGATCCCAGCGTCCTGGGATCGAGCCCTGTATCGGGCTCTCCGCTTAGCGGGGATCCTGCTTCCTCCTCTCCCTCCTGCCTGCCTCTCTGACTACTTGTGATCTCTGTCTATCTGTCTATCAAATTTTAAAAAAAAAAGGAAGATTCCAAATAATAATGATACAGAAAAAAGATAAGAAGGATGAGGGGAAAAAAAAGGATAAATTATGAAATTTGAAAAAGAGAAAGAAATCCTATGCATTCAGACCTAGAAGGTTATATTCTGTGTTTGTGAATTTGGCTATTTTTGAACAGTACTGAGCATGATATTGCCAACGATACCAAAGAGGTACACACATCAGATGGATCCACAGCCTGACAAAACCAACATGTTTCTACAAGTTTACTTATAAATCGAGAATTTCTACAAATGAAAAAAAAAAAGTTTTTTTTAAAAAGGGTTAGATTTAAAAAAGGGGGGGGCTAGATTATCACTGAACTTTTCTTTCTTTAAATTCTCCATCCTTCCATTTCAATATTACATGAACAGTAAAAGGCAGTAGCATTAATATACGCAATGACCAAAGTTCCATTCCCCCCAAAGCACAATGCATTTGAATAATCCAATAGCTTTATATAAAATGGATGTGAACTAGCATACTAAATTTAACATAGCAGTAGTTTTAATAATTAAACAAAGTTTTAAACAATTCCCATATAAACGCTGGTAAGGGAGCCTTAAAAAGTTTGTCTTTTCAAAACATGCATTGTGGTGTCTTCTCAGCTCTGCACTTTACTAAATGTGTACTTTTTGCAACAAAGGTGTTGTTTGGTTGTTTCGTTGTAAAACTGGAAGGCAATAATAATTCTTACCTTAGAGTGCTTGGGAGGATCAAGGAGATACAAGATAATGCAAGCTGAGCGTCAAGCCCAAAGCCAGTGAAGCACTCCACAGATATTACAAGCCATCATTACCATTGTTCCCATCTTTCTGAGTGTTCACGATCTAACAGTAACCCCAACGAATATTGAACCAACATTTACATTAGTGTTGAGTTGAATTAGGATAAATCCAATCTGCACTATAATATTCAAATAATGGTTTGATTCATGAGTTCCAAATGAAGCAGTAACAATTGTCTGAAAGTAATGTTTTCTTTGGAAACTGCTGAATGTGATTATTGTTTCTTGGCATGAAAAGCTTTTTGCTCACACGTTACAACACTGTGTATAAAAACATTCCGTTTATGCTCATATGCAAATATAGTATCTTTTTTTTTTTTTAAGATTTTATTTATTTATTTGACAGACAGAGATCACAGGTAGGCAGAGAGGCAGGCAGAGAGAGGAAGGGAAGCAGGCTCCCTGCTGAGCAGAGAGCCTGATGTGGGGCTCGATCCCAGGACCCTGGGATCATGACCTGAGCCGAAGGCAGAGGCTTTAACCCGCTGAGCCACCCAGGCGCCCCGCAAATATAGTATCTTACTTGCTGAGAAGGTCCAGAGTGATCCGTGTGCTTTAACTGAGAGAGAATGACTAAATCTTTTTTGTATGTGTACAGAAATGCTGTTTTGTTTTGTTTGTTCATTTTCCTGGTTTAGAGAGCAGGCGGGTGGTGGGAAGCAAGGGCTGTGTTCCCCTGGGAGCGCTGCGTTAGCCAGAAAGCCTGGGAGGTTGAAAGGAGTACAGCTATGGGGTAAAATGCAGCAGGAGCACATGCACTTCTTGAGGTTGCTTCCAGTTTATTGTTTGAAGATTGGTACCAATCATTAAAATCTAGAATTTAAATATGTGATTCAGTGGAAACCAGACACCTTCGACCAGTACACCACAACTTCTCTTTCTACTGTATGACCAACTCTATCTTCCCTAAAGCTGTGATAACATGCCCACAGCCTCTCTAGTCTCAGAAGTCTCAGACCAACAAGACACAAGAACTACATCAAGAAGACCAGTTCTCTAGGACACCTGGGTAGCTCAGTGGGTTAAGCCTCTACCTTTGGCTCAGATCATGGTCTCAGGGTCCTGGGATCAAGCCCTGCATCTGGTCTCTGCTCAGCGGAGAGCCTGCTTCCCCCTCCCTCTCTCTGTCTGCTTCTCTGCCTACTTGCGATCTCTTGTCTGTCAAATAAATACATAAAATCTTAAAAAAAAAAAAAAAAAAAAAAGAAGACCAGCTCTTCATTAGATACAGCCAGACCCACATCTTCAAGTACACCTGAAGAGGGCCAAAGGGGCTGAAGTGACTGACACCCCTAAAGGTGGATTTAGAAGCAAGAAAGGGAGAACTCTGCATCTTGGTCTCACTCTGCTGCTTACAACAAGCAGAGCTACAGGGGAAGCAACCAAGTTCTAGCAACATTGCCTCCTCCCAAACCATTGCACATTTGGGATAATACTATATGTGGTATATGTGTGTACAGTGAACCCTCCTCCAACTGTCCTGACCCGTACGACAGATCATATATTTACACACACGCACACTCAAGTGTGTGAGCACACACATACATACACACAGTCCTGAGAAAAAAATACCTTAGTTCCTTAAGTAAACAATAAACAGAAGATGGACATGTTCTGTAGCCTACAGTTCTTTTGTTCAAAGCACAACGCTGACCATCAAAGATACCCTTTTCACTTGGCACTGTCTGAGAACTGGATTTTGTCTTACTTCTACATATGCTAGGACAGTTTTTAATCTAGTGTGTTCTGGAGTTTTGTTCACACCACAGTTTTAACCTCTACCCTGATATTACCATCGTTTCATTGAGTTCCCTGTTCAACTTTAAAAAAATAATGAAATGCAAATTAGGATTTTGTGAGGAAACCAAGGGATAGTGTTTGGTTTTTTTCTTGCTGTTTCATCCTCGTGAAGTAGTGATTCTGTTCATGTTAGTGCTTGTTTCCCTGACCTTAGGAGAGGAGTCATGGCTGAGGCAGGAGCAGCAAATTATAGTCTTGGATCTTCTGTGGGAGTGGACTGAGTAAGATCAAGACACGAATCCCAGTTTTTGCTCCTGTGAAATGGTCTAGCTTTATCTACTTCAAACATTGTGAGCTACATAGAGTATTAGTTACTTAAAAGAATCATCACTCCATGGGCAAGCTCTTTTAAGAAAAAGTTACATGAAAGATTCTAATGTTCTGGAAAGACCATGCATGTTTGATTTCCAAAATTAGGGGGGAAATCATCCATGCAACACTCCATGGCCATAAATAACTTCAAGTAGGGAAAGGAAAACAGCAAACTTCTTTTCTCTCCTCATGATATATTTTTGAGACTCACCTATCTCATCTACAGGGTGCATCTTTTGAGGTATTTGAGAATAATTATATGAGAAAATACAACATTTGTGAGAAATGATACAGAGTTCGACCAATGTTAACAAATCAGTCTTACTTTGAGCCTGAGTATTGATTAAAGGACTAGGTTGTCTGTTCAGTAAATAAAGCTTCACAGTTTTGCTGAGAACAATGTGATTCTTAGGTTTCTGATCTTTGGCTTCGAGTCAGATGCTTTTCAAGTCTATTCCTACAAAATGTGCAGAGTAAATTTACCATGTTTAGAAATAACAAGATGCCAACCAACCACTCATAGATTTCCAAGAGGCACTTAAATGAACTGATGCCTGATCTTCTTCAGAGGGTCGTTAAGCAAGAAGCAGTATCGGGATGCTGCTGGGTTTACTTACGGTGCCATTCACACGCCCCACCAAAGGAAAAGAAATAGAATCCTTGTGGGAGGGAAAACTTGGGGTTTTAGTTAGATAGTTCGTTAGTTAGTTTTGTTCTCAATACCCTGGATCATCTGCAGGGAGTGAAATGCTCATGAGTCAAAAATGCATGATTCCCATTTTAAACCTTAGGCTCTTCAGCAAACTGAGCAGAACAGGCGTCCATTGTGGCTCTAATCCCCCTCTCCGTGTCTGCTGCTGGGCAGCTGGAAGGTCCCACAGTCCTACCTCTTAGTGCAAAACTTATCCGTCACTCCAGGGATTCCCAACAAAGTCAACTAGGTTCAACTGCCTTCACCAAAGAGAAACTTACCATTCTTGTGATTTACCAAATAGCTAGCTCAGTTAATGATCCTTTCTGGAACAAAGAAACAAGCAAACTATGGTCATCACTACTGAGGTCCACACTGCTCAGGAATCCAAGCACTGTGGTCTCTTAAGGTATAGGCCCAAATATCCACCTTTGGGTCACTATTCTTGTTTCATGGTTTCTGAGGCCTGGGAGCTCTCTCTCCCAGGGGAGATGTCATTTCCTTCTTTGCTCTGCACTCCACCAAGAGTAGGGGATTTGAGGCAATGACAGTGGGCGGATGCCAAAGTCAAAAGAAAAATTATTCAAAAGATGACAACCTTCTAACATGACAATTATCTGGGACTAGTTAAACAGTTACTCTGACACATGCAAAGATATTCAGATACACATGGGACTCTATTTGCCTATGACTGATCTTGGCCCTTTGGAAAACACTAATGCAAAGAGATGGTTTCAAGCCTCTAGATGATACAACCTGAGCATATATCCTTTCTCTAAGACAGAGAAAGGCAGACAAAGGTGGAAAGAAAAATCATCTAATAAAAGAATAATGGGCTGTTTTGGGCTAAACACCTAGGAAAATAAGCAAAAGACAAAGTGGAGATCAGAAAGACAGACAAAGAGAAGGGCAAAGCTTCTTATATAAAAATAGATTCATATATTTGTAATATTTAAATATTTTTTATAAAATCATTGCTCATATTTTTAGCCTCAGTCCTTTAAAAAAAAAAAAAGACAACAGTCTAGAGGGTAAGTACATTTTAAATATCCCTTGCAGTACCAAATAACACAACCCCTTCCCGGATTCCCAAGGGGCTCATTTGGCACTACCAACTAATCGGACAGTTCACAAAGAATTCCAACAGAAGAAAACTTAAAGGTGTTACAGAGTGAAATATATTTCTGGCAACACTGGGGGGAAGGAGGGAAAAACTAAAGGTGATAGAACATAACAGGGTAGGTGTCAGCTCAAAAACTGCCTTTTGTCATTTCAGCAAAAGGCAGTGATTCTAATGAGGGGTGTCCCCAGCTATTCGGACCCAATTTGTGGACCAATAGGTGTGCTGGGAGGCTCCAGCTGACACAGAGTGTTCTTACCCGGGCTAGCTCGGAGAACCAGCAAGGTTGTGGTGCCTGAGGATCAGGTGACTTCCTTGTCAACTCTCTACAGTACCCAGGTTTGCTCAGAGGAAGCCTCCTTCCTGGAATGTCTCCCACAGGAGCAGAGCTGGCATTTCCTACTCCCTCTGGACCACTGTATCCTTTAGCCCCACCCAATGTGCTTGTAGCTCTGGCATGAAACTACGGATTTGGACCCCTGGCTTGCCTGTAGCAGTAATTTCCTAATAACACAATAGGTAGGTTTACATCCTACACTGACATTATTGATAAATGTAGCTTTTTCATTTTTAGGGGAAAAAAGATTGGAGTAGAGTAAAGCAAGGCAGAAATTGAATTGAAATCCTCCCCCTACCAAAGATCACATCTTGGGGTAGTGATAAACACAGAGAATGCAGGAAGATCTATCAAATTGTGGGAAGTATACATTATTTACCAATACCATGAAGTTCATCTTCAAAAATATCTCCCCTTCCCCACTGGGCCCACTCGTTGCTCCTTATCAGACAGCAAAAGACTTCAAAGAGGTGGAATTCCCAACCAATCCAGGGAACCTTGTTGAGGAGCTTGCTCAAGATGTTTTGGGTATTTTTGCTCTTAGAGAGTTAGGTTATTTAAGAAAATTGTTCTTGGCATTTAACAAACTGACTTGGATCCCAGCCATGCTAATCATTGCTTCTCTCTAAACCCAAAATGGAACCTGAGTATGTGCCTCATTCTCTGCTTTTGTAAAATCAGGCTCTAATTACTTAGGTTGTAAATATGTTTTCAGGAGTAAATGAAATAATATACATGAAATAAGAGGTAAAGTATCCAGTGCAATGAATAATAAGTAGGTAACATTCTTGTATCACTTAAGTAATTGAAAAGTCAGTCCTTGAACAAATTTTTTTCCATCATGAAGGACACATATATTTTATCTAAGGATATTAGAGAAGATACTAGAGGAAAGTAAATTATACACACACAAATACCATCCTCACAGGGTATTGTCATGAGTAAATGTTTGAACCTCATGTGAAACTATTCTCTCTCAGGCCAGAACTTAATATTCTCAAGTCACATTGTATAATTACTTGAACTGTTTATAATCTAGAAAAGCAAGGATTCTGGGAAATAAATTCCGGCCATTTTGTTGCTGAGAGACATCCACATCAGAGAATGAATGTCACTGAAGAAGAAAACTTAAAAATTATATTAAAACAGGCTTTCTCTCTGTCAGCCCTTCAGTTCATTTTTGTGAAGGACAGTTCATTTTGTGGAGGACACTCCAGCTGCATTTTTCCGCATTTCTCACAGCTATGGTGCCATTTAAGATATGCACCTTCATGCCTTTGCACTAAAGTAGCATCAAACTCTATCCCCCGCAAAGGTAGTTCCAAAACACAAAAGCTATGAGGAGCCATCTGAGGACTTCCCACCTCCGCCTCCCTCCTTCATATAAATGGAAACATTTCCATGTAATAATATATCTATTATAATATATCTATTACTGTTGTCCCCATGGCCATCACATGCCAACTGCTGAGAGCGCAACTCTTGAAATTTTCGGAGAGCCATTGAGAATGAAGACACCCAAGACCTAAACAACATGTTCTGAACAGAATGTTCCATTTCAAACTTCAAATCCAAAAGGACATGGTCACAAACTTTTAACTTGTAAAATGCTCTTAAACGTACAACTTTCTACTGAACAACCATGCTCCTTTGCTAAGACTGCCAACAGTGATTCATGTTCTGAGAGTGTTAACAGCCACTCCAATGGTCAGAAAGGTGGCTGGGACAGAACAGCAGGGCTTGACAGCTCTGGGTTGAACATTAGTAAGCTCAACTCTTCCGGAAATGCCTCAAAAGTCTATGATCTATAGTCATTTGCCTCTTTGTTTAGGCGTGGCCTCACTCACGGAGCAGGGCAGAGGGTGTGTGCAAGGACAGGCATGAGGAAGAGACTGAGCCAGTCCAGGCCCTCCCATTGTAGCAACTACACTGGAAGTGTTCTCTGCACGTGCCCTCTCTAGCTCTTCCGGAAGGCATAAACAGGAAGCGTCTATTTATTTATTTATTTATTTGAAGATTTTATTTATTTATTTATTTGACAGAGAGATCACAAGCAGGCAGAGAGGCAGGCAGAGAGAGGAGGAAGCAGGCTCCCTGCTGAGCAGAGAGCCCGATGTGGGACTCGATCCCAGGACTCTGAGATCATGACCTGAGCCGAAGGCAGTGGCTTAACCCACTGAGCCACCCAGGCGCCCAGGAAGCGTCTATTTAAAACTGGTTATTTGGAAACGAAAAACAAAAAAACAAAAAAAGCTAGTGTTCTCCTGGAAGTGAAGTCTAATAACAGGATAATATGATACCTGTTAGCCAGAAAATGAAAATTTTAAGGGATAGATTATATCCTTCAGCAGTATTTGGAAACTTGCAAGAATCCCACAAGTTCAAACAAGAGCTGCTCAATAGAACTTTCTGGAACAATGGCAATATTCTATGTATGTTCTGTCTCATATGAGCACTTGAAATGTGGCTCACCTGACCAAGGAACTGAATTTTGAAGCTTAAATCTTATTTAAATTTAATTAATTTAAGCCAAAATGTAAATAGTAATACACGGCTAGTGGCTACTATCCTGGACATTGAAAATTTAGAACCATCACTCAAAGTTTCCCGAGCATCTTTACACGGTGCTTGATTTTCTCAAAAACCGCTCTACCCAGAAACAGGTATCAAACATGTGCGCGAATACTGTGACCATGTGATCGCAAAATTAATGTGAATTAAAAATCAATGCACTATCTCTACCAGTTGAGCCTATATCAAACAACATGGTTGATCTATGCGCTTTTTGATGTCTGTTATGGCCTAAAGAGTAAAAGAGGAGAAAAACAAATGAGAAAAGAAATTGTCCATTGCTGGTCTATTTTGCAATCAGTGTGTCCCTGCACTTACAGTATCTGTAAGTCATAAGAGAAACCAGAATGCAAAATGAAAACCAACAATAGCAACAGGGAGGAATGCTTGATGGAGAGGGGACATAGAAAGGATTAAAAGACAGTGACCTTTCATTCCTGTGACAGTTGAAAATAGGAAGTACATGTGCCAGCAATCAGATAAAGTGGAATGCTGATAAATTTTAAAACGTATTTTTGCCAGCACAGTAGAATGCATCCATGGAACCCAATAATTCCGAAGCTTCGAGGGCCCTTAAATATCATCCACTTCAAACTCTCCTGCAGATAAATAAATAATTGGAAGCCCAGAGAAGCGGAGAGCTCAGTGTCCCTGAGATGATAGCCCAGCTCCATGCCAGATATCTCAGTCTGTGTTCTCTCCACTACAACCTTCGCTGTGGTTTTGGTGAACACAGACTGAGCCTTGAATAGAGAAAGGGCTTCATCTCTAGCCCTACTTGTCCAGCCTCAACTGCAAGCTGGTGAGCAGAAAATAAAGGGTTTGAAACACACTGCTCTGCTAGACACCAATGTTCCATTCACTAGCATAGCAGTCCTAAAACCCATGCAATTTACACAACTGACCAAGACCACTATGGAAAAAGAAATTACAATGCACAAATGTTTTAAAGGAATGCTTTGCATTGGGACAGTTTTTCAGTTTAGCATGTATTTGCTATAAAAGTGGTTTGCACTATGATCAAGGCATATGTGCCTTTAAAAGAGCCAGGTCCAAATTTCCAAAGCAAATGACCTCTCATTTGCTTTTGGTGACTCATCAGGACGTGAAAAGATACTAAGATAGAAGCAAACAATCATTTTAAGGAGCAAAAACAAATAAACATCTTCTTTTTAGAGCTAGAACTTAGATATCTAACTCAAAATTCTCCTTTTACAGGTAAAACAACAACAACAAAACAAAACCGAAAAAGCAGATTTTAACTGACTTGTTTCAAGTCACACAGAGATTAAGTAAAAGAATTGGGACTTAAGGACCAGGATTTCTGTCTCTGGGTGCAGAGCTCTTTGTTATTCTAGAAACCACAGTAAGACAGAGCTCTACAAATCAGAAAAAGAAAAGAAAAGGATAATTATCCTGTATATGTCATTGCTGTTTTCAGATGTCTGTTTTTTTAATTTGAGTTATACTTTGACATAAAATGTCCCATGCTTTTTTCTGTAATCACCTACAGTATTGATGGAGGAAAGAAAATTATGTAGCTAGAAAATTAAGGAGCTATGTAAGAGATCCAGGAATAAACCCACTTTACGGCCCAGATTTTATAAACTTTCCCGGTCTTCAGATAATCTTCTGCAGATAAATGCCACACACAGCTGATAAGTGCAAGAGATAAATAACACTGCACATTTTAAATGTCATGTACTTTGAATTTTATAACATGCTCTCATAAATGAATCCATAAGAGAAAAAGAAAATGCTAAAGAAATACGGTGATGGGCTTACATTCTTGTGTTGCTGGTCTTGTTGATGATAACAGATTTCCCTGTTTGATCCACATTGTGATCCAGCCCAAAGTAAGCCGCCACCCGATGGACAAGCATCCTCTGATAGGATGACATCTGAGGGAACTTTTTATAATGATTACTGGAAAGGAATACAAGAAACAGTGCAATCAGCATTTGCGTTTCTGGCCTGTAGGACCGTCTATAGGTATGTACACAAACCCATTCCTTTGTCATCCAAACCATGAAGCTTATCTCATCTGTGCCATCACAAGTCATGTCCTCATTTCTAGACAATTTTCCACTTATGATGGATTTATCGATTAAGCTACACTAAGTATCTTTGTTTCCCAGTTGCACATTTCTCACAGCAAAGAGAACTTAATGTCTGTTGGAGAATATCCTGTTGTAGTCCATGATACCTTATCAACGGAGCTAGGCTCGGGACAAATGATATGACATAGTATGTGACTGCAGATGTCTATCTAGAGATATGTCATTATACGGTTTACACTGAAAGCAGCATAATTATGACCAGGCATAACTGACTGCAGCCAGCTGGAGCCCATTAAAAAACTATAATAAAAATGAAAAGGGTTGCTTCTTGTCACAGCTACTCTATGCTAATCAGCGGCCCCCTGTTTATAGCCATTTTGTCAGGAATTTAACAAGCAGGAGCACACATGGTCCAAGCAACAATTCCCATCAATATATAGCTTCTAATCCTAATAGCGTCTCCATTTAACAAATTGGCAAACATATTAAATAATGTTTTATCTATCCCTAAATCTTTCCAGAATGAATAATTAAACCCAAATACCAAACTAAGTCACATCGTATAAATTAATCAGCACTGCAGTATAACATACTTGTTGTCACCAATGAAATCAATAATTTCCTGCTCCATTTTCAAGAGTATCATCCTGTCCCTGCAAAATAAATGTTAAAATGAAAAGGGTTGAGGCACTTGCCACCCCCAAAGACCTAAAGAGTTCATTTGCACGCCTGAAAAAGATTGATTAAGTGTATGTGATGAAACATCTTTACCTAACTCTTCTTTAGAGGATGCTGTCCATATGCACGTGGTTTCTTTCTACTGAAGATTACTTCTCATCTCATTTATTAAGTATTTTGTAACGTTGAAATTTCTGCAGTTTTAATGTTAATTAAGATACATAGGTGTCAAGCTCATCAGAAATATCGAATGCATTGTTTATTTTAAATTAATAGGAAACTGGAGCAAAGTCAAGCCCCAGTAAATAGAGAACTGCAGTAGAGAATGATCGGTTTATTTGACATTGACTCTCATTCTCTATCTTTCTCCCCTTAATCAGTATCTCTTTGTGACCAGGAAACCAAGCCCTGCAAACTGTAATTTATTCATCGGGTGACTACCCAGGAACTAAGACTATCTATACACAGTAAACATGCAAACTACTATATATACGTAAGAGATAGTTTAAGATATTAGAAAAGGTGCCTTCAATGTACAACTCTATACTTAGACGTGCTTGGACTCATGACTTTGCAATATTCTACTTGACTCTTCTAAAAATACGAGGTTTATTTAATAATTTACCTGGAATTATTCTTTAAAGTGTTAATCAGAAACTCATGCAAGTCTATGCCAGTAGAATCCGTGTACTCTTGGCTGCAATCTGAAACAGATAGCAGGAGGGGATGGTCAGGAATGCAGGTGGGGAAGTAGGGTGGAAAAGGTTTCCCGCTTGCTGGGTAAATTTTAGGTGAAGCTATTGGCATGAAGGTACACGTTTCAAAAATAGCAAATTGGCAGTGTAACACCAGAATGAAAACCAGATTCGAGATGGAGGAACCCAGTAGATCCTGAATGTGGAAAGATCCAGCTGTCACAGAAGGGGATGTGGGCATGGTCGGGTAGGAGGTGGGTGGGGTGGAATGTCACGTGTCCATGCCCTGCTGTCAATCAGCAAGGCCGGGCCTCCACATGACAGGTCCTACCAACCCACAGAGAGAGCTCTCAAGAGTTTGAGATTCCAGGAAACCCTTTTTCTCTTAAAACAGAGAAGGCAAAAAATGAAAGTTCTGTGACAAGACTGTCTAAATATTCATCAGTACAAAACACAGGAGGGCACTAAACATTTCCGAGTCTTTCACATCTTCTGATGCTGGCTAAAGCTTAATTTCTAAAGCCATCTTAGGAATCTGTACTTCTTTACTCCCGTCACACCTTGGGTTTTAGACATTCAGTAGCAGAGATAATCATTATAAGCAGATAACATGGTTACAGAGCATAATATAAGCAGTCATCATTCCCCAGCTGATCGGATGCCCTGTTCTTTCTCAAATATTTAAAAAAAAATGTCTACTGCAATGCTATTTATTCATAGTATTCCTCCTTTCAACTTAACTTAGTTTTGTTTTAACACTTGTTACCTTTTTTTTTTCTTTTGGTTTTATTTTTGTACAACTGTACAATTGTACAATTGTATGTATGGCCACAAGTGGAAAAGTCTGGACTACGGGCTTCGGGTTTTAGAAGATATAGCTTCTTTTTTTCCCCTTGGAAAAATTTTATTGGAGTAGAAGTGTATATTTTTCAGGTGAGACATGATGTGGTGGTTCTGTGGGTTGTGGAGACCAAATCCGTTTGTGGCAGATACAATGTTAATCACATACTCCATTGACACTGATGTATATACATCTGGGCTTTGAGGACGACATCACTTATCAGCTGTGAATTGCTAATCTACTGTCTGTCTTTTAAGAGAAACATGGAAGTTAAGATATAAAACTGGGTATCATTACTGTTCATCAGCCCAAGTTAATGGGACTAATAAACCTGAATTAAAAGCAGATTTATACTCAGTCGTTTGTACAAATTTATCATTGAAAACTGAAGACCCGAATGAAAATCCAAAGAGACTAGTGATCCTAAAATTAACCTTTCTGGATACACAAATAATGACAGCATGAACAGAAAGGAAATAGAGTTAACATCATTTACACACACACACACACACACACACACACACACACACATACACATATAGAAGTATATGCAGAGTTTGGTGTCAGGTGAATATGTGTGTAAATCTAGGATGTACTGTGTGACTATTTATCTGTCCAAATTCAGTAAGTTAAGGAAACATGTTTACATTCACCTTTTGATAACATTCTGATCTTGGGTTTTTCAGAGGTTTTATCTTTGTTTTTATCCTTTTCTTTTTCTCTTTCTGAGTCATCTTTCCTAGATTTATCATCCTCTTGCAGGCTGGGAAAACTGGAAAGCTGTAAATGAATTGATTCCTGTTGGGGAAAAAATATAATAATTTAGGGCCAGATTTAAGAATCTCTGTCTGGTTTCCATTTTGCATAGAGGTTATTAAGTACAGGAAAATGAAAGCCAGGAGCAGATTTTTTTTTTCTTAAATGGTTAAAAAAAAAAAAAATTAAACCTGTCAGAAAAATAATTGCCCTTTAAGGTGAATTAAACCTCAGAAGTCAATGGGAGGTCATGAGAAACATCTAGTACTAAAACTTGGCTTCATGAATATTAACATTAAGTAAGTTACTTTCCACTAGATCATACCTCTTATTTTCTCTACAGGTTTATTTTTAAACACTTAGGAAACATTTCCTTATCAGTAAGTTTGCGTCACAGCCACTGCCATGTCTCAAAAAAAGAAAAAAAAAAAGCCTTCTGAGTTCTTTTCTATAATTCCTTATAAGGAGAAATCTGCACAAACATAGACAGACAGGTATTACGAATCATAATTACAGATAGAACAGACATAAAGGCCTTAATAGCCAGTTTACAATAAAAAGTCTGTTTTAGAACCACATCAACAATAATTTCTATTATTAAGAGAAACCAAGCTATCTAAATGCAGGAATCCCAGGTATGGATGATTATCACACCTTGTTCACAAACTCCATCAGTAAGTCATCATAATGTATGGTTAGAATCAGCACTGTCTTTCAGAAAGCAAAACTATATTTCCGATCAATTCCATATAAATATTTAATATTATTTTAATTTTTTATCAGGCAATTCTTTCCAAAATGTAAAATTGTCTTGAACTGATGCTTTGGTTCGCTACTGACTATTTACAGTATTGGCACTGGATCCATTTTTGTATTTATTTATGTTGCACTGGAGATAGATTATTTTGTTTTAATTCACATATCAGCCATGTGGTTGACAGTATGTTCACTGTTTTGAAGAAGAATGAACCAAATCGTATTTTTAAAGAAGTTTTATGAAAAAAACCTATGCTATGATTAAAAACTATGACAAATGAACCGACGTTAAGCCATTAAGACTGCTTTCTCTTATGTAAGAGATCATTTGATGGGAAAGCTTTTTTCTACTAGTGACATTAAAATTTATGATGTTAAAAAAAATTCCCAATGACTAATAGTGTTTCTCACTAAAAACTCAACTAAGTCTCCTATACATGTGACTAAAGCAATGCCTGAACATCCCTCCTCAAATATGGCCATCCTAGGATTTTTAGGGTTCTTGGTAAACATGGCTAATCTAACAAGCATCACACAGGTCCCCAGAAACCAAGTTCGTTTTTTAGGAGGGGCTCCGTTGTGAACTCCAGGCTGGAATAAAAAGGCACCAGGGCTGGAAAGACATATGATAGAAAGGACAAGATAAAGCATGTTCTCATGACAAATATTTATCCTTGCCAGATTTCCTGACATCCACGTGTTTATGCTGGGGACGCACTTACGCAAAATATGTAAAACGGTGTAACTTGACTATAGGTTCTTTGGTCATGTGATTTGGGACAGAAATGTCTTTAGTCTGCAAAGGTTCGGGCAGACTCTAAGGTTTTGATTTTTTTCTGCTTTTGCTAAGGAGACCGCTGCAGCATTTCTGGTTCAGAGAATACAGTTGGGGGGGGGGGTGGGTAGGAGAATCAATTCAGCAGTTGATGAGGAGGGGAAACTGAGGGCACCAGCCCATCGGAGTGGTCTCATTGCTTCTTCAAAACCTCTTGCATCACCCAGCCTCTGTCAGTTTGAATCTACAATCAAAGAGGCTTGCAGCAGAAATATAAGAGCAGAGGCTAAAAGACATCTTCCACCAGAAAAAAAAAAAAAAAAGTACAAACTCACGCCGTGTGTGGACATTTACTATTCTCAGAAAAATACCTATCTTTTCTATACATAAATATACATTATGGTGCTGAAAGAACACACAAAAGTGCTATAGAGTTGGTAAAAAACAATCTGTTATTTTTTAATTTTTTTATTGATATGCTCAATAATAAAATACAAGTGTTAATAAATACATTGGTACAGGATAAGTTTATACCCAACAACAATAAAAGAATGATTCAAGTCACAGTAGTACACTGGTAGGTAAATAGTATAACATTAGAAAAGCAAAACTCCTTTAACTGAAGGACAGACTGAACCATCACCTATGGGTCTGAGATCAAGTAATACAGGTAGCAAGAGTTTTTCCCACACAGGAAAATGAAGGCAGTTTTCAAATACTGTGAATATACAAATATTACGGAAGCAATACAATCCATATACTGTATCCTTCTGCCAGGGTTCTCTGGGATTCAGTTCCCACATTTGTAAGTGCCCGTGGTACCTAATGAAGGCATTGCATATATGCTCAAAGGTCTGCTTCTTTATTCTCTAACAAGTCGCATGCCCACTCGCTAATACGTGTGCCTGGGTATTTTCTATCGGCCGCCTGGTCCCACCACCCCTCAGCCAGTCCAAAGAGAGGAGCGCAAGTTCTAATCCTCTCCTACACAGCTAGTCTTGGTCACTGAGCGTGAAAGCAGCAGGAACAAAGCACCAACTGCATCTTATTTCTCTGCACCAATTGTATGGAGAAACTACTTAGGTCCAGGACGGGCACTATGATACAGATGACCTCTTAAAAAATTTCCTCCTGGTACCTTGTCAAATGGGATGAAAAGCAGATTAAGTCTATAAAGGCTGTCCTCCTCTGCCTGGTATTAGGAGTGGGGGACACCTGGGGCATGACTTCTCCCAGAGTCTGTCATTCCGCAGAGTTAACATATATCCTGTATAGTACATTATAAGCCATCAATCAACATTTAATAATACAAGCCATGAGAGTCGCATTAGTCCCCCTTTTCCATCTCCATTAAAAATAGAAGCACAAATAAAATGCTGAAGAAAAGCCACACATTTCTCAGAGCCCAAGGAAAATAAAGCTTGTGTATGAAACATAGTGATGGATAGAGAAAGATAGCCTGTCCATGCCTTACGACATGAGTGGCACGATAAGAAAATGAAGCTAGGGAAAAAAAAATACTCATAGGACAAAATCTATAAGGTATTTATTTTTGGTCCTTTTAAAGAAAGTGCTCTCAATGCTCTCTGCCTCCATGAGGAGAATTTAGAGTATTTCAATTAAAGTAAAAAGAGGAAAGCAAACAAGCCCAAACAAAATAATATCTTGATCAATTTTCTCTCCCCTGGGCTCAGATAAATCATTTTACTTTTGTCTTGACTTCTCTCAGCCTCTGATAAAATAAGGAAAATTTCAGCGGCTAGACTATTTTTATAAAAGTGAATACAATGCCTAAAAGGCAAACAAAAATAAATATGATATGAAGTCCCCAGTTGGTCACGGGAGGATTTTGTCAGAATTTGGATTTTTCAGACCCTAGTAGTCTTGCTGAGAGCAAAAATAAGTGGAAGGATCCACAGCGATATATAATAATATTAAATTCATATAAATTGAATAATATGAAATTCACCATCACCTCAGATTCATTTCTGGACAATTTTTCAGTATTCAGAATCTCGACCAAAGGCCATAAAGATAAGTCTGCAAAGCTCAATGCACCTTATTCACTACTTCCAAAGTTTCGTTAAGAGCCAAGAGTTGTGTTTCTTATAGGCAAGTGCATTTTGGGGAAGTGAGAGCTAAGAATCTCCAATAAGGAAGGAGACGGGGTACTTAGAACTATATTTGGTTCAGTCTTAGCAAGAGAGAGCCTTTGAGGAAATGCAGCACTACTGTGCTCACTTTTTAAGTTTTTTATCTAAATTCTTTTGAATTCCTTTCCATTTGCAGTTTTCAGAGAGTCTGGAAAAAAACAAACGTAATACTCTGTGACAAACTGTTAAGCTAGTTTAGGACGTCTCGTAAGCAGGGGATGAAGCCAAAAAACTACGTCTTTCTTTGCTTATTTTTTTTTCTCCCCCAAAACACTGTATAATGCCGGATTTCTACTCATGCACACAAAGACAGATCCCATTCATGCAGTTAAGGAAAATGACAGGGGGTATATACCTGATCCTGAAGACTTTCACCTCCTGGTCTGGCGGATTCTTCACAGACAGCAAGACTGCGAGTCAGTTTACCTTTTCCTGCTCCTGACTGGGGAGGGGAAAGAAAAGGCAATGCAAGGAAAATAAAGACAACAAACAGAAAACATTCTCTGGCTGTCAACTCCTCTCCACCTGCCCAGGACATTCCCAAACCCGGATCCCTCCTAGAAGAGAACTTCACATTGGCTGTTCAGTGCTGTCTCTCTACACTGGCTCCAAGATTCAGAGCCCTGCGTGGGTGGGGATGCAGGCAGAGGAGAGTGTGAATGCGTGGACTTAAGGGGCACTTTGAGCAAACTCTGCCCATCCCGTCAGAAACGTACAAAGAAGGAATTGCTGCCATTTTCTGAAAATGTAAGGAGAAAAAGATGACACAAATTAATTTCTACCAAAACTGAGTTTGGGAGGGATCTGATTGAAAAGATGTTTAGGATGAGGAAAGGGACCTAAACACCAGCATCTGTTTACTTCAAGGGAGAAATCAACTGGCGAGACTAACACATCTACCCCAGATTTTATTTAAAATGAAAGCAAGACAAGCGGCTACTCATTTTGTAAAGCACCGTCAAATCTGCAGTTCTGAAAACAGGATCAGGTACATAAATTTGCGGCTATGTGAACCCTAACTGCTCTAGCCGAAAAACATACAGAGCGAGAAAGACAAGACGTGTCAACAAGACCCCATTAAAAGGGGACAGGGCCAGTAGAGCCAAGATCCACACGGGACCCTTTGAATTGGTGACAAACCTTTTAACCCCAATGGGAAGTATGCTACTGATATCCATGTTAGCAGATCAATGTGGAATCTCCAGAACCCTACCTTGGATTTTCTTCTTTCTTGATTCTGAGCTGCCAGCCGCCTCTGTATGTTAGAAAGAAAGCAAAACAAACAAACAAACAAACAAACAAACAAACAGTAAACCAACAACCAGGAGGGAGAGGGTGAAAGAGAGAGAGAGGAAGTGTCACTAGAGTCCAGAAATCAATAGAAACAAGAAGGTATTACAACCACTGGGGAAAAGTTCCCCTTCCCTCGCTCCCCCAAACTTTTGACCTTCTAACTCTTAGCTCCTTTTCCTTATAGCAGCTATGGGGGAAGGGGGGAGGCAGGGAAGTTGACCTTGAAGGCTTTCGGCCATTATGTGGTTATCTGCCTTTGTTCACTGGAATATAAAAAGAGTTAACGCTTTTGTAGTTTGGTTCAAAGAAAATCAATACAGGCTATTTGCAAGTACAGTTTGTTTTCCCTCTCCCAAATCTCTTGCTCTCATAAATCATGGTGTATTTAATCATATCACCTTTTTGGTACCATCAATCTCCCCCAATTCCCTCCCTTGCCCTTCTCTGGGGTTTTCTCTGTCTCTGTCTCTCTTTCTCTCTCTCTTTCTGGCTGTGAATTCTAGGGCTTAGGTCTGTTCTAATATGAATTGAACCTTTGCCTGCCCTCAGAGGTCCACAGAGCTCAGGTCTTTGATTTTTCTTTGTCTGTCCTGAGCTGGGTCTTCAGCTTTCCCTGGAATAGCAAATCCATTTTTAAAACTCAGCTAGCCTAAAGCTGCCTCTGGGAGAAAACCTTCACAAGCTCCTTGAGGTGGTCTGGAAATCACTCTGGAGATGCTGTGCACAAATTCAGTCATTAAACATGATCTCTGGTGATTTTGTTCATCTCCAAGGGATTTTAGAGCCTCTTTTGGTCAGGAAAAAAAGTGATTAAGAATTAGAAAAGGAGAGGAGTGGCTTTATGGATTTCCTATTCATTTACTAGTCAAACTCTTAAATGGGGGGAAAAAAGAAAGAAAGAAAACCAACGTTCAAAGTATTCTGCATATGAAAGAGAGGAACAGTGCCCACGGTGCAAGCTAGGGCAGCGGACAAGCTTTCCAAGCTCACCTGCAGTTCCAGCTTCTCCTCTTCATCCAGACTCTCCGATTTCACAATCCCGTTCTCTGGAGTGGCCGATTCTTGCTCCGTCCCGCCCTCCTCCACTACTGCCTGACTCAGGTCTCCTGGCTCAGACATTCTCCCAGACGCAAATTAAAATAACAAGGTGTGATGCCCTGCAAGGTTAAGAAGTCAGAACGTAAAGTCAGTGCACGGTGAAGCACTTCCAATTATTCTCACGGTATTTCATTTCTCCCTTTGTATTCAAATTCAAACGAGCAACTCTGGCATCTCTGCCAATTTTACAGGAAAGGCGAATAAGAAAGCCAGATCAAATCCCGAACGGGAGGCAAACGCATGAGGCAGAATCAGTTGCCTCATCCACACCCCCTCCGCACCCATACACGCACTCTCGCCAATACACCTTGCCATCGAAATGGATCCACAGATCTTAAACGGAGACACAGAACTCCCACGTGTCCACCAGTCCCTAAGCCCCGGCATAAAGGGGAAGAAGAAGAAAAAGAGAGCACTGCTCCAACTCCTGGAGAGATGACCCTCCACTGCTGAGGCAAGAGGGGGGACTGGTGTTCTGCAGTGTGTCTGAGATGATTCAAAAATTACCTGCAAGTTTCAACCCACAGACATGCTCTCCTAAGGCATAAGGAGTACCATGTACTCTACAAGTAGGGGCAAAAATCAATTTAAGAACTAATAATTCAGTATAAATATAAGATCTAAATTTGGCAATAAACCTTTCAGGGCCCACATTTCCAGGCTTCAAACTGACAGCTACATTATTAAAAGCAAGAGTGATCTCCAGAGCTCCTGGCAGTTGCTGGTGTTACACAGACCCTGGGAAGGCAGTCTCTGGCAGGCAGCTCTAATGAAGCTATAGCCACCGAAACCCGCTGCTCCAGACCCACACAGGACACTACGACACAGACGCTGGAAATGGCTTTTCAAAGTTAAAGCCTGTTATTATTTTTTTTTTCTCCCTACCTCCGTATAACCCCTGACACTTCCCCTTCTGATATGCTGTCAAATGAGGTTCATGAATAATTTAGCATTTACTTCCTCCTCAGTTTTTGTTTTTTTTTTAAGATGTGAGGGGGGAAAAGGGGGGGGGAGAAAGGAAAGAAATACAGAAAGAATGAAAGAAGGAAGAAGAAAAAGAAACACAGTGTGACCTAGAAAGTCAGTTCTTCCACAGAAAATTCCCAACCGATGACTGCCCTCTTCCCAGTCATTCAAATGGTAATGATTACTGGACAAGTCAGGGATAAGTTTCTTTGGGAGTGTTTAATTACCATTTACTAATTCAGTAACTTTATTTCCAACTGGATATGGGGAGGCATGAGAAAAATCTAAACCACGGCGATTTCTGTTGCAAATTTGCTAAGATCTACCATGACAGAACAGATGGTATCTAATGGTATCTTTAAAAAACACAGGCTTACTTGGCAAAGGATTATGGGAATGTAAAAGGAAGAGTTTTCTAAAGAATGGTGCATTGAGTCTGTGAGTTACTGGTGAGCACTACTTTTAAGTTTGGGGAGATTTGAGGATATCCATCCAGTGTATTCAGATAGGTTCCTCATATTTCAGTGACCCTGGGAGGGTTATGTGTGTCCTTAACAACGGTTCCGTTTCTCATGGCAAACAGCTTGTTTCTCGATACTGGGCAGGGGGAGGAGATGGACTTCTGTTACCCTAACTCCGTCTTCAAAGCATTTCAATAGAAAAGCAGATTGTGACTAGATTTAAAATGGAATGAACAAATTGAGCTCTAATTTTATAAACTGCAAGCCAATTGAGTCCCTGCTCTAGATCCTGTCTTTTTTGGTTACACTGAATGACCTCTTCTATGCGAACAGGCACATTTATAGGATAACAAAATATAGACGAGATGACAGCTGGACAACAAGGCCTTTACCTTTCGTGCAGAATTCCTGCCGTAGGTCTTGGCGACTTACTAGCGGCTTCTGTCGTTCTACACCAGGAAAATCCACACAAGTGATCAGAGACAACTGGAGTCCCATGTCCCCATTAACAGTTCGGAATGCCCATCTCCATGCGATTCCCTTACACGGTTTGACACATCGTCAACCTGAAAAAAGATGAAAAGTCAATAATAATAATTGAATAGTCATGGTAGGGTGAAGGACCAAATAAATAAGACCAGATTTCTAACACTAATGACCAGCTTCCAGCAAATCACGTTCACAGTTTGATCCAGCCCCACCTGTCTCGGGCTGCCTGCTTCTTCTCTAATGAAGGCTACAGCCCGGCTGTTCAAGTCAGAGCGGCACCCACGCAGGGAGCTAAAATTAACAATTGCATTATGCACCGAAGATTACTCACTTCAATTTTAACCTTTTTTAGTGAAATCTTGCACTTTATATTAAAAAAAAGGAAGAAAAAAAAAAAAAAGAAGAACCAAGCCTGTGTGTTTGCCTCCGTGAGAATCCAGATCACCTATGAGCTAAAAGTCTTGCCTCCTTTTTAACCAAAGACTTTGTTTTAATTATAGGTTAATATAATATACTTTAATGCTGTTTCCGAGACTCCTTTCTTTAGGAAAGTTATCCTAATGAAGCGTATTTAAAAATTTTGATTTAATAGGCATTATCTATGAAAGTGGAAAAAGAAAAAGGGAAAAAGGAAACTTTCACAACGGCATGGCTGAAAGAGCTCTCTCCTCCCCGCTTACAGTTTGGAAAGAATTCCTAATATTCTCCTTGGGCAGTGAACACGGTCTCCCCATTCCTCTCCTTCCCCATCAGGATTGCCTCCACCAGCTGGGCATTCTGCTTGACAGCACAGAAAGACTGTCAGAGGGATTCAACAGATTTGCAAACTTTGAGCCGGTTGAAAACAATCCATGCTATAATGTGCACTTTCGTTTTCTCACAACTCCTACAGGAGCAGCGGCAAAGACAGCTTGAATGCAAACACAGAGACGGATTCCTAATAATATTTGCCAAAACCAAGCGGTGTCTCTCCCTTCTGCTGCAACTCTGGGGCACACCTGCTAAATCCAGCAGCATGCACACCTCTCCCAGCACACACCCATCTTTGCAAACGCTAAATGCATCTCAGTTATTTTGTCTGAAGTTGAAAAACACTCCCTGCCTCACCCTCGCTGCCCCCCTCCCAAGTTTAAATGAGCACAGCCGGCTCCTCGACGGATTTTGCTGTGGCTATATTAACAACATATTGGATTACAACACCATTTGTTGTGCAAGGGAGAAACAACTGTTGAAAATGCGATCACGAAGACAGTCGATAATTTCTAGCCTTATTCATGTGTCATCAGAATGGCCAATTTGGCTTTACAACACGTTTCTTTGGTTGTTAGACATTATATAGCTATCTACGAGAGCCAAGCGAACATGCATTGAGGACAAAAATGGATCGTTAATCAACAGTCATTTTAATTTTCCAATTTTGACCAGTTTCACCATGGCTACTACGACTAATACTCGATATTAACCAGAAGTCAGCATGTCTTAAAATTAGGATCTATTTAAGTAACCAGCCCATCATCTAATACGTCTCAGAATAGGCACCAGTGATGGATGGAATTACCACATGCTTTTTGGGTTCTGTTTTCCTTTTCCCAAAGAAAATGAAGTTATCAAGGATCACCGCAATCTTTTTGTCTTCTGTGCTCTGTTCCTCATACTTGTACAGTGGCATTTAATCCAGCAGGTGAAGAGCAAATGCAGTTTTCGAATCTAAGCCTTCGATGTGTTATTCCAGCCCCAGTAGGTGGATGCAAGATATAATTCTTTCCATGAAGAAAAAGGAAGAACAAACTGATATTCACGTAACCAACCCAAAGCGTGAACAGCCTAGATACATGTGTGTGCGTAATTACCGGGACACGTTTTGAAATAGCACTGAGCTCTAAAGTCAGCGAGGTATTTTATTCTTGCATGCCTGAATCATAAAGTCATCTTCCACCGAGATAAAAGGGAATACGGGCATATGGGAATGAGCAGAGAGGAACATATGGATCACAAATATTTTTGTAACTGATTAAAATTGTTCTCTTTGCTAAGAATGCTGTGCCAGGGAATCAACACTACTCTAGCTTTCTGTCCGCCAAACTACCCGACTCTTGCACTGCTATTTAATCTTTATCTGTTCAATTTTTTTCCCATTTTCATAAAAAAAGCAAAACTATTTTTGACAAATATCTTTTGTCTAGCATTTGATTAATGGAGATGCTGGCCAACTTTCAACTGTTAGAGTGGGAAGGGTGGAAGGAGCAAAAGGAGACCCTATACAAAGGAACAAAATAAAATTCCTATAGTTCTTTCAGTGGTAACAATATTGTAACCATAACTTAAGGGATAGTGTGTAGCAAAGGCAGTCAGTTGCTTGCAAAACAAGCTATAGGAAATTGATCAACAGGGCTGTCAACTGTTTTCCATGAGGAAAATCACTACGACTTCTCATTATATTTAGGTTGTGTCTTCTTGAGCTTACTTCACAGTTGAAAACAGTAGCAATTGTGGGGTGGTGGGATGAGAAAGCCAGGGAAAGGGGAGCAAGGCGCAACCACTGGGCGGGCACTTGGAGAAAGCTCAGGATTAGATTCAAATTCCAGGAGTGATTTAGCTCTCAGGGGATATCTCAAATGGGAAATTAAAGTTGAATTCTATTAGCAAATCGGAAAGGTAGCTTTATTAGTCACTTTCCTCATAACCCTTTTACTAAAAACTAACACAGAATGATAAGATTACTTATCCCAAATCAATACAGGTAACGTATGATGAAATGACCCAATCAACATTTATTTGAACGATTGAAATGTTTCTCCCCTAATGTATTGCTCACTCTTTCTTTCTTTCTTTCTTTCTTTCTTTCTTTCTTTCTTTCTTCCTTTCTAACTAGTCAAAGTTCTGCAAATGTATGCCACTTACAAATTGTAGGAATATTATTGATTTGTCAATGGACTGGGTGGGTTTTTGAAAACTGTGACAACTTAGAAACTAAAGGCACATCCTATTATCAAAACAGTTATTCTGTTAATGCTTAAAAATACTCTGAATATGTAAAATTAAGTTTAAAGAGTAAAAAATAATGTAATTGGAGTATGATCCTTTCAGGAATGAGATCAATTATGAGATGAACAGACTGTACAGACTAGCATCTTCCCAGGGCAACAAAACATCACATTTTCACATAAGTTTAATTTCCCAAAGAAAATTTTCTTCCTCAATACAAGAAAAGTTCAACCAGGTGCTGTACCCTCTAATTAAGCTCTTTGGTCAACCCAATGTACAGGCATTTTGTAAGATTCTTGAGTTACCCTAGCAAATGCCAAAATAACTAGACAACTGTTTTGAAAGAAGAACCTAGGGGGATATTTAAGAAAAGGAATTTTCATACTAGGGGCAGAAACATTTTGCATGAATATTCTTATTTGAGTTTTAGGAGCTAGGTAGCTTATAAACATGTAGCATATCATATGTAGAATATCACTTTTTCTTCTTTAGCAAGTGTAATAAACTAGACACAAACATAATTTAGATCAACATTTAGCAGAATCCCAGTAATGGAAATAACTGATGTCACAGTTTTGTTCATAAAAACAGCCCCACAATAATCACAAGCACCTTTAAAACAAGAGAATTCTGAGCTCAGTGAAAACAGCCAACAGAAAAAAGCCAAGTTTCCATTCCTCATTTTTATAGCAAGTCTTTTAGAACCTCTCTGCTCTGTGAAAGGATGTTCTACCTTGTGACATGATATTCAAGTCAACTAATATAATGTCAACAAAACACTTCTTTTTCTAATTATACAAAATAAAAGTTGAATACCTCTAATGGATCCACATGAGAAATTTTAAAGATGGATTATGTAATTTTATCTTCACCATCCCCTTTGTGATTTTTCATGAAGTGGAAAAGGAAGATGACTTTTGCTTTTTTAATTCTTAGATGTTTTCTCAGTGTATCTCAGAGTTAGGAAACATAAACTTGGGAAAAGTGTCTAATACACTGGATCCCAGAATAAGCTATTTGGATATCCCCATAGCATGAAGTAATTGATGAAAGTAATGACATTAAATGTTGCTGGGTTTGAGAGAAGATCTTACATTTAGGTTCTAAAAAAACAGGTTACATCACTTGGAATTTTTAGCTTAGACAAGAGGACACTTAGAAAGGACATCATAGCTATTTTCAAATGCTTAAATGAATAAAAATTCAGAGAAAGAGAAATTAGCCTTGGTCTTTCTCCAAAATTTAGAACTAAGGAAAAAAAAAAAAAAGAACCTCTCTTTTTAAACATAGAACCACCATATGATCCAGTACAGTACTTCCAACTCCTAGATGTATATCCAAAAGGATTGAAAGCAGGGACTTGAACAGATATTTGTATACCTGTTTTCATGGCAAAACTATACATAACAGCCAAAAGGTTGAAAACAACCCAAGTGTCTATCAACAGGTGAATGGATGAACAGAATGCACTACACACATGGGGGATAGAGGGAGATATTACTCAGCCTAAGAAAGGAACAGAATCCAGATACATGCTACAACATGGGTGGACTATGAAAATATTATGAGACAAATGAAGAACAAATATTGTATGCTTCTACTTATTTGAAGTACCTAGAATAGGGCAGGCCATAAAAACCAAGTAGATGTTTCCAGGGGTTGTAGGTAAGGAAGAAAGAAGTTGTTATTTAATTGGTACAGAGGTTTTTTTGGGAATGATGAAAAAGTTATGGGTATAGATGTGATGATGGTTATGCAACACTGTAAATGTATTTAATGCCACTGAATTGTACATTAAGGAAAGACTAAAGTGAGAAATAGCATATTATGTATATTTTATCACAATAAAAAAGAACCTACAAAAACTTTTTCTCCCTGAATATGATATAAATCACAAGGAAACAAATTAATATACATACCAAAGAGATTAAAGGCAGAAAATGGTAGTACAAGAGGAGGGACTGTCATTCTATTTTACAAATTTCCTCTGATATATCAGTAACATGTACATGTAAAGACAAGTTCTGTGGAAATAACTTTCCCAGGTTTGTACTGGACTCATACAGATACCCCGTAAATGGAACCATCATCATTCTTATCATCATGTTACCAGTCTTGTCTTTGGCAAGATAAGCTTTGATATTCAATTTATTTTATCCAATGTGGACGTATTCAAGAATAGAGAAGTTAGGGTGTGTCATTCAGAGAACTTACCACTACACCTCTACCAGAATCAATGTGTGTGTGGTCAAAGTGCTCTCCCCCACACAAGTAACAGACACTGTTTCTAACTGAAAAAGACAATTCCAGACATATTCTTAGCTCAGTGTAAACACAAGGGCGTCGATAATCTGGATGAGAGAGCTGGAAGGAACAAAGCAGCTAGCTGGTCAGCAAGAGCTTGTCATGTCACTGGCTCATCTGACCAAAATCAATGCCACAGAGAACAGGGCTAATATACCTGCTACCAAAATTGAAAATAAGCCAAGACTCTAAGAAAGTATTGAGGATGATATGGGTTTGATGGTGTGACTCCTAGGACTGGGACTATTCTTGGAAATTTTAAATAGTCTCAACTTTCATGAACCATACCAGCTAATCACCACCTTTATGACCTGTCTCATCTTAGAGTCTAAGAAGAATTTATCCATTACAAGGTAGTATCATCTGCCTCCAGCCAGGTATGATTTTAAAGAAAAAAAATATTCAAGTACCAGAGAGCCACAGCATTCCAAAGACCCTTGGCATGAGCCAATCTAGCTGACATTACATCCAGTAAACTGGATGAAATTCACAAACATATAGTGACAGAGTGGGGTCAAAAACATTGTCATTTTGATTGGGGATCAGAGCTTCTTTTAATACCCTGTGTTCCTCTAATGATGACTCTCTTAGAAATCTAGACCAGGCTCACCTAATCTATGCAATTAATTTCCAGGATAGTACAAGAGGGATCAACACATTGTTTTCCCCTAGACCACTGTCTTCCCTCCTCTCACAGGAACCATAAATACTGCACAGAAATTGCACAAATGTATTGTCTGATGATGTATGTGTTTCTTCTCAAATTTTATTCTTAATGTCACATGGATCTATGTGGTTTTCTAGACATTTTTCTCAGCCTTTCTCTTTTAAAATCCTAAAAGCCCATAAACCATAATTATCAGAATGACCTAAAGTTATCTGCTAGCTATCTGCCCAATTTCCTCCTTCTACTTGTAGAACTCACAGTACCCATCTTTCCAGAAGCCATACAGGAAATCACACGCCTGCAGGATTCCCAGAAAAAGTGTGCCGGGGGTTTGGAGGAAGGCATTATACATTTTTAATGTGGAACAATTAATTAGAATTTATACTGATGCCAGAACACATGTAACCTTTAGAAATGAATGTCTCCCTGATCTTCAGGCAAAAAATTCAGGATCTCAGAGTTGGGGAGTTGCCTTGTAATTCCAAGTATAACTAAAACAATTCTTTTTTTTTTTTTTTTTTTTTTCAAACTTAAATAACACTGATGGGATCTTGTTGATAATGATACCATATAACTTTGCCAAAACCAAAATGTTCCTAAGTAATTAGAACTTCCAGGAATCCCACTGACTTACACACTCACCCTAAACATTTCTTTCAACATCACTGTACTGTGATCAACAATGGACAATATTATTTCAGGGACTGGGGGGTGACCAACAGAAATGTTACTTTTGCTTGGGTGTTATTATACTCACAGGTATTCAAACTTCCAGATCCTAAATTCAGTTCAATACAGTGTTTAAAAATGTCCTCTTTTGGAGGATCTCGATACTAATAACCCATTATCTGTTTTCAGTTATTGTATTGGAGACAACTTGTAATGGAGCAAGGAGTTGTCACAAAACACATATTTTCAACTCTGGCTTAAAAGATTCAAAATGATAAAAATTTATCATGAGGAGAACAGGCATTTCAAAAAAAGGGAGGAGAGAAATATTAATTTTATTCAGCACATCTGACATGAACTCTTATTCATTCCTACAAAAAGTGAAAGAAGCATCTGTCACTTCAAAAACAATGAAACTTAACAAATGTGACGCAGTAATAGGTGGCAGAGTGGGAGCTAAATGTTTGAGTTATTAAAACCTTTCTTGCAGGAGAGAAGAAAGGAAGAGACATGTAGATAAAATGAATAAAAGCAAAGATAAATTGATTAATTGTTACTCTGTTGGGTGTTTGAAATGACCATAAAATTCATGTTTTTCCCAAACGCAAATTAGGAAAAATAAGAGGTTTTCATCACAATGATATCTTTATTTTCCCTTATATCAGTGTGTAGTATCTGGTGCCATAGATTATGGATATTTCACGCCTAATGTTGCCTTTTTCAGAATTATCATTAGCTAACATCATTACCAACCCTAATCAAAAGAATTAACATAGGAGTTTAAATTACCCGCCCATGACCTCAGCTCTGCCTCCCCCGCACCCCACCTCTCCCAGCCCACAACAGAAGAATGAAAATGTTTTCCAAGGGAGAAAAGAAATCAAAGGGTTCTTCCCCAAAATAAAACACCAAAATGTCCTAAGGGTCTTAAGGGTCTCTGACTGCAGGGGGCGTGCTCTATTCCCAAAAGGCAGGGAGAGACGCAGGAGGGAGAGATGTTAGCAGAAACGGATGTATGCTGCCATCCCAAGTACAGCATGGGGAATTTCAGGAGACACAGGCACAAAGGGAATTTCTGCTTATGGGGAGGGTAGCTCTCCGGGCTTTGATTGTGCATTAGCATAGTGACAGCAAGCTCTTTCAACAGGACTCAACCACCACACCACCAAATGCTTTTCTTTTTTTTTTCTTTTTTTTTTTTTAAGATTTTATTTATTTGACAGAGAGAGAGAGAGAGATCACAAGTAGGCAGAGAGGCAGGCAGAGAGAGAGAGGGGAGGAAGCAGGCTCCCTGTTGAGCAGAGAGCCCGATGCGGGGGCTCGATCCCAGGACCTGGGATCATGACCTGAGCTGAAGGCAGAGGCCTTAACCCACTGAGCCACCCAGGCGCCCCCAAATGCTTTTCTTGAGGGTTCACTTCAACATGGATAATTTTGGACTATTTTCCATGGCTTATGATATTTCATCCTCCTATCAACGGCACCATTCATTGCTCGCCTATAGTGGCGAGGACAGCAAGCTGCCTTCTTGTCCTCTTAAGTGTGTCGTCAGTTGGCTATTGACTCCTTCAACCACTGAATCCACAGGGTCTTCAAAATGCAAATGAGTCATTCCTTGAGGAGGCCCTGTATTTGAATCAAGTCCTTAAAAATCCCTCTTCCCCCGCTATTCCCTAAGTCGCACCATGGCAGGGATTTCTGCCGGTGTCAGTCTAGCTCTGTATTAACTTCAGAACTGAGAAGGATGCCTGGCGCTCGGTGAAGCAAAGGAAGTGCCCAACCTCTCTCTGCAGTCTCATCAGTGGTGGCCGGGGGACTGTTCTGGTTTCTGCTTCCTCCACCTGAAAGCCAAGACCTGCAAATGCATGTGGTAAGGGCTAAGGGAAAACCCCCAAAAGCCACTAAAAGGTCAAAAGGCAAAACCATGACATTTCTGAATACATGGGTCTCGAGAAGGCTCTGATAGTGGGCTTTTGCATCTGAGAGAGAGGGGGAGCTTACTTAAGGAGCATGTACTGCATGGAACATTCCATGACCTTCTGGATAGGATACTAGAGAAAGGAAAGACATGGTGCTGGCCCTGAGAGAGCTGCCAATCGAACCAGAGAATTCAACAGACCAGGAGATTTAAGAGCAAAGCAATCTAGCCGCTTAAGCATATGACACAAACAACATAGGGCACTGCTAACCAGAGACTTGAGGTTTTCTCAAGGTCTTCTGTTCTCAAAGGATAATTTTGACTACAGTCTTAAGGAAACTGGTAGATACAAGGAACGGCGCTCTATGAAGCCCCCCCTCACCTGTCACTGCCCCTCTCAGATGGCAGTGGCACTGACGTCAGGTGCAGTGGTGCTCACACCACCAAGAGGAAGGGGTTCTCCCTCCATGGCATGTGCCAGCTCTGCCCCTTCTTGAATGCTAGAGTCTTTTGATTTCTCCTGCTGTGTTTTTCTTTCCTCTATACTGCCGAACATAGTGCTACACAAAATGACATGGTGAAAGCCCTGAAAACCCCACCATGGAAATGAAAAAGCCACCGTGCCGAGATCAACACACCTGCTAGAGAAGAATTTAAGCATCTGATAGGTCAGTCCTGCTATCCTCAGACTTCCCGGAAGAAGATGTCCCTGAACAGCTGCATAAATGAATGCCTTCGATATGTTTTTGGGTACCCACTGCTACTAGTGGGTAGCAGCATGGTGCTGGAATTCTGCCTCCCCACAATGAAATCTCTCAAAAGCCTATTTCAAAGGTAGATGTAGGAGAGTAACAGCAAAACCATCACAGAGCCTGTGTGCATTCAGGATCGCAAGCGCTGAAGAAAAGGCAGTCAAGTGCTTCTCAGGGTGCCTCCTTTCCTGGGAGACAGGCTAGCAGTCAGCAAGCGGAAGGAGCTATTTATCTACACAGAAAGGACTCCCAGAGACTCAGGTAGAACAAACGTACAGGAAACGAAAGCCAATGTGCAAAACAATGTCTCCATGTTTTTATTTTTAAGCTACCAAGAATTTGGCTTGATTTGGGTCCTGCTCTAAATATAAGCATTCGGAAGCAGATGACTAACAGAGCCACTGGAGAGTGAGTCCCCAGACAGATGACCTGTGTATCTCGGACTGTTGGATGGTACTTAACATGCAGCAGACCCCAGTCCGCACCACTTCGCTTAAAGGAGAAGTGGGTATTTTCCTGGGAGGGAAATGTTGTCAGGAAACTTCCAGCCCAGAGTCCATGTTTTTGCAGTGCCCAGGGCTTAGCCAGGAGACATACAGACTGATGTGTGCCTGCTTGTGGTGGGCAGCCCTCCAGCCCCAGAGCCATCTGTGGCAACGCTGATTGGACCCCAGATGCTGCACTTGGAAAGGGATCTAAAGGGAGCCTGTGGTTGGTCATTTGAAGGAGAGAGGCTACAGTTCAAAGTTGGCCTGCCTGAACGTCAATCACATGACTGCTCCCTTCCTCAAAAGGCTGGCCAGACAGGATGACGTTGCAGCCTTCTCCCTGTCCCAATCTCATGTAAAGTTTTTGTTATTTTTTTTAAACAAAATGTTTTCGCTTAAAGGGACGGTTGGTTAAATGTTAAAAGAATTGGTTGCTTTCAAGATGACAGGCCTTTGCTGGTGAAGGCCTTCTCCTTTGATGGACTCTCCCACCTTGGGTGTTCCCTGGAAAACCTTCTGACAGCACCCTTCCACCCAGAGAAACCCACATGGAGGGAAATAGTTTTTTTGTATTTTTAAAGTCTCTATATTCTTAAATGCCTAATACAGTTGGATAATCTTATAAAAATACGAGCTGGTGTAAGCTCTGTGTGTTATTACAGCCTGCCAGAGTTAGCTGTTGAAGAAGAAAGAGAAAAAGCAGGTTCTGAGACAACTCTATGTAAAAGAGCTGGCAGAAATGATTAATGCAAGTCAAGGGACACACGGACAGTGTCAACATGAAGTGTTGAGAGAGATTAGCGTGTGGTTCCAGTGCTGAAGGTTCCTGTGACTCTTGAAGGAAAAGGGTCAAGTTGTTTGTAGGACTTCCCAAGGCTTCCTGATGGTGAAGTTGAAGATTAGGGCTCATTTTATTCATGGATTCTCTATTCTGCCTAGGCTAAGGGCCTGGAGGAGGTTATCCGCGTTATCCATGTGTGTTGTTAAAATGAAATAGTCTTGAGGCTTAACCTGCTTTCTAGGCCCTTCGATGGAAGAAAACTCTGATGCAAGCTGACATTTCTATAAGGCATAAGGCTGTCCCGGCCATGTCAGGGTCTCCGATATGCAAACTTGCGTTTAAAAATCAAATGGATATAGCATTCCTACAACAAAGTAGGGCAGCCTGATCCCTGGAATGAAGCTGGAAATTGGTATTGCACCAAAGAATGAAAACATACATGAATGCAGTTTTTAAAAGTTTGCAAGAATGTACATCCAGGCTACAGATTGGAAATGCCAGGCTGAAATTGTCTGGGAAAGAATTGAATTTGTGATTTGGTGCATCACAGAAATAAAAGATCTGCCAGTCGTATATATGCAACACTCAGCTTTTGAGCTACAGCTTATTTGTGATAACTTCAAGGTTTTAAACATAAATAAAAAAGAAGTCAGTCATTGTATTCATAATACATAGCAAGACACGCTCAGAAGTAGAATCTATTTTTGCTGGATATGGTCTCCTAAATAAAAAGTCCAAGTCCAAGAAAAGGAGAAAAGGTCTCAACATGGGGCAACACTATACAGTGGGGGAAAAATCGTAACTTTTCTTTACTCATAATGGTAAATTAGAAAGAAAGGGGAAGGAGGCAGGGATGGAGAGAAGAGAAGAAGGCAGGCAGGCTGGCCCACACAAAATTAATCTGTGACAGTGGCACATGGGCTGTTTGAAGGAATTCATGATGAAGCCTGCAAAATAAATTAATTTTCACAAATCGATTTAAAACTAAAAAGACAAAAAGAGCCAATCGCCCATTATTACTGACATTTAAACAGAGACAAGATTGTTCATTAGATAAATAATATGTTAGGGAGAGCATTGCCCTGTATTTGCTAACGCACGGTATACAGGAAAATGTTCTCTGCACCTCCAATGATTATGTATTTTCACTGAAAAAAAAAAAAAAAAGAGGAAGATATAAGGAAAGTAAAGAGCATAATAGGATCTTGTTACCTTTCAAAAGTGATCTACACGATGACAAGAAAAGTAATTTGAATGTATAAGTGCCAATGAATTCTAATCATATTAACATGCCTCACAAGGTTTACATACTAAGTAAGGATGAAGGTCTATGTATGTATGTATGTATGTATGTATGTATCTATCTATCTATCTATTTATCCATCTATCTTCTATCTATCTATTGTTTATCTATCGAGAGGGAGGGAGGGAGGGAGACAGAGACAGAAAGCCTGTGTGCTTGTGCATATATAATTTGTACCTAGGTCTTTGAAACAATCCTCTGGGGTCTAAAGTTATTCTTATAACCTGGCAGGTTCCATTGCAATTCTGGAAATACTGGCTCTCTGTTGGAAATTCTGTCTATTCCTATGAGGCTTGTGCAGAGATGCCAGTTTCAGGTCAGGCCATGATTATTCCAATTATCAAAGACCCCAGCCTGAGCAAGGGGACAGTAACTCATGAGCTGAACATGCACGCTATTCCCTCTACTGGTAATCCACTGGGCTCACCAAGATGACAAAGTTAAGGTGACTCTGCAAACCTCAAAAGTACTGCGTATCTGGATACTCCCTGCGGGCTGTAGCATTTATACATGAATTCGGTGAGACATATTTTAAAAGATTTTTGTCCTTAAAAAAGGGCTCTGGTTATCAGTAAAACCTACCTCATCACCTGGCTTTCTCTGGGTACAACCTAGGCTCTGTTGCCAATTATGTGCCCTAGTCTCATTACTAAAAACTGGTTAGAAAATCTAGGAATATTTACTTTTAAAAGGTGTTATGATGCAGCATTTTCACACATTTTATTTTTTCAAAAGTTGTATATACAAATTAGGAGTAAATTTATTCTGTTGTTTTTTTCTTTTCTTCTTAAAGCACTACAGCTGAATTATTTGGGCAGTTCTCTTAGTGAATTTTGGCAGATAACTGCAGGCTTTTCTTGAAATAAATACTGGGGCAAAATTTATTTTCTGACTGACAATAATAAGTTACTGATATTATACTCACCATGGTCTATTTAAAGTGTACCCTCTAACTTTTTTTTTTTAAGATTTTATTTATTTATTCATGAGAGACAAAGGCAGAGGGAGAAGCAGGCTCCCTGCAGAGCAAGGAGCCCTATGAAGGACTTGATCGCACAACCCTGGCATCATGACCTGAACGGAAGGCAGATGCTTAACAGAGTGAGCCACCCAGGTGCCCCCTCTAACCTTCTTAATACAAACTCTCTCTAAACACACACACACACACACACACACACACACACACACACACACACATCTGGGATATATGTATATATAGGATGCAATAAATACAAAATTTCTTAGAAATAACATATATAGCTTTCCCCCAAAAGGTTTGTGGCTCCTATTTTTTTCTATCCTTATTTTAGTAGTTTCCACAAAAATGAATACTTCCTTATTTAGGATGACTCCTCCCCCCAAAATAAATAAAAACAAAGTCAGAGCTGATACAGGGATGTTCTAGTCCGCATTTCTGATACACAATGCTTTAAACCCGGCCTATAAAAATCTGCCTTTTTAAAGTCTGTGTCTGTTCAAGGATGTATATGGTGGCAAAATGCCTGCTCCATTGCTGGCTTCCAGAGTGCGTTACTTCGGAGTACTGGTAGATCGATATCATTCAAAATTTCCTTGCAAGTTAGGCTATTGTGCCCTCTAACTCCCCATTTCAGACTAGATTGTATTTCCCTTTAATCAACTCTAAGAATCTTTCAGTGCTTCTCTCCTCTTCTTTTCTTTTAATGCAGCGCCTCTCCAACATGCATTAAGAAGTAAGCTGAGCTGCCGATGCCGCTGGGCTTTCAGCGAACACTGCAAAAAATACCTGCTTCTTCAGGGAGACTCCGTCTCTTACTTATCTCTCTCTCACCAAAGTTCTTTAAAAACAGTGATTATCCTGAAACACCTGGCATTCAGTAATGGCTTGATGAAGCACTCATTTAAGAAATTAATACATAATTTTAACAAGTCATGAGATTACGGTGCCTTGTCATAATGTAAAACTGTGGCGGTCTCCCTTTCAAATTAGCAGTTATTTCCCCATCATCATTATCATTGCCATAAATCACATTGGTAAATAAAACTACTTTTACTGTGATATAATTTAAGATTTATATAAAAATAAAGGGGCACCTGGATGGCTCAGTCTGTTAAGCATCTGCCTTTGGCTCAGGTCATGATCTCTGGGTCCTGGGATCGAGTCCTGCATCGGGCTCCCTGCTCAGCGGGAAGCCTGTTTCTCCCGCTCCCCCTGCTTATGCTCCCTCTCTCCCTATGTCTCTCTCTGTCAAATAAATAGGGGGCATCTTAAAAAAAAAAGAAGCTTCAAAATATATAAAAATAAATATATATGCTAATATGAACAGTGTCAACTTGAAACAATTCCAATACTCTGTGCCTGACATTATTTTGATTAAAAATTTTAGTATAAATAGGTTAACCCTTCAATGTCTCATTTTGGAGTGGAGAAAACTGAGTCACAGAGACATGAAGTACCCTAGCCAAGATTTTACTCTAGGAAAGGGTGGGACTAGAGCTCAAATCCTGACAAGACAGGTCACAAAGCTTCAACTTTAACCACAATACTTTGAGATGAATGGTGATTCACAGGATAGAGTGTGTACACATGCTTACAGCTTTCTAAGTGTTCTCAAGCGACACTATTTTACTCTTATATTCAAAAAAGTAAACATTGAAATTGAGAAGAAACCAAAAAATAATGAGTGAATTCAAATTGGCTATTTGCAGTGTTAATTGAACCATGAAACGTGTTTGTGGTTACAATGTAATTACCCATTTAGTCAGAAAACATGGAAGTAAAGACAATGCAGAGAATTCTTAATAAAATCAAAAGTACAGAATAATTACATCTAATCCAGTGTGCAATAAAAGGAACTAAGTCTATGAAAACATGTTTTAAATGGATGCCAAAAATAAACCGAAGAAAATGACCCTGCACACAAACCAATGTAACAAAATTTTTCAATCCAATTTAAAAATGCCAAAGGAGGGGGGCCTGGGTGGCTCAGTGGGTTAGGCCTCTGCCTCCGGCTCAGGTCATGATCCCAGGGTCCTGGGATCAAGCCCCGCATCAGGCTCTCTGCTCAGCGGGGAGCCTGCTTCCTCCTCCCTCTCTCTCTCTGCCTACCTCTCTGCCTACTTGTGATCTCTCTGTGTCAAATAAATAAATAAAAATCTTTATTAAAAAAAAAAGCCAAAGGAATCTCAAAACTAGTTATATAAACACTGTGATATAAATTAAGACAAAATATGTTTTGTGCTTGGAATAAATATGAAAATCAATACAACTCAGTTGCATTAAACAACCCAAGTCAGTAAAAATTGCAAGTCAGACTGGCCTCAAATTTCTTAAGAATTCAAGGATGTTTTAAATGGAGCCACTGACTTGAATATTGTGTTCTAAACGGACCTCCCTCTACAAGAAATCAACAAAAAGATGTCAAGAAAATTTAACAGTATGTGGACAGACCCTATAACTTCACTGAAAGAAATGTGATTCCCTTCTCCTTTGTCACTTTGGATTCAGAGAAAGGTAATGGGTGACGTCTATAATCATCTATAGCTTTATCCACATATGCTCCTCTATTAGACCCTTTCACGGAGCAGTCCCCATATAGGTTTGTCACTTTCAAACAACTCCCGCCTGCAGTCACTGGTCTTTGAGGACAAGGAACAAGGCTGGAGCTAATGTCTGAGAATTTGGAGAAAGACCAGTTGAACCCATATACCGTCAGCAATGATCTAGGTATTTTTAACACCACGACAACACACATCACGTTTTCCTTCCAAAACCATAACGAACAGAATGAATTGAACATCTTTTCATTTAATCTAATAGTCTAAGTAAGTTCCTGGGTAGGAACGAGAGGAAGAGAGACAACTAGAACAGAACCCCCCTCTTTAGGAGGACCTGGACACGAGGCTTCGGAATTGTATTAATTGTTTACAAAATTCGGAGGAGTTCATTAAGCAGCTCTTCAAAAACAGGGGTACTTCTAAACAGGAGGATAATGTCATGAACTTATGTGATGTTTACCCAGAAATTTTTTTCTCGTTTCCCAAATGTAAGAAATAACAGATCCTCAAGATTTGATATGATGTTTCAACCTCCAAATGGATGTATTAACATTAGATAAAACAACTCTACAGTAAGCCATTTTAAAGGACTTACAATGATGGCTCTGTAGAAATAGATACATAGATGTGTGTGGGAACTAAGTCCAGGTTTGATTCTGTAGTTTCTTTAGAGTGTCCACGAACAGAACTTTGCTCAAAACTTTCCAGTTACTTTAGCTTCTTTACTTCCCCCCAAAAAACAAGTTCTCATCCTCTGATCTGGGAGATTATCTTCAATCAATATATTAAACAAACAAACAAAGAAAAAGCTCAGGCCAAGGGCAATGATGATACCCCAAATCACATGTCTATCTTTGTAAAGGCCACACAACCGCTAGGAACTCAGTTCTAGTGATGCTCCTAGTTCACTAACCTTCCCAAGCTGCTTCTGTGCATATGTAGAGAGACATAAATATGAACCAAAACATGCTTATATTAAACACATGCATTCTGACTTAGGATGATGGTACCTTCAACTTTATCTTTTAAAATAATTCCTCGAAGTTCTGCAAATCCACTGACCTCAAAAGGGTAAAATTTTTGCTTTCTTCACCAAGCTAAGATTTTTCATATAATGTGAATGTCAGAGATTCGTCCCCTAAATTAGACCACGTGCACACACACACACACACACACACACACACACAGCAGGTGGGTTAAACCACTCAGAATGTGCAAGTGACACTTCTCTCAGGCCCCTCCCCGAATGCCAGATCAGGCCACATTGCAGCCTGGGGTTGGTTCCAGCTCAGAGAACAGAGTAGCAGCTGCTGGGAGCTGGCAGCAGCTCAAGTCTCAGCTGTATTCTTGGCCCCCTGCCTCCTCCAAGCACTTACTAGGGGCGCGTGACCAAGGAAACAGCTGAGCCCCCACCTCCAAGAGGAAATGCAACCGCCACAACCCCCACCACCACCTGCTCTGGGGCCAAACAACCTCCACGTTCCTGCTGGCTCTTGCAGGGGTAAGATGGACTGCTGAATCACTCCCGAGCATACCAGAGCTGAGCTGCTCTGCCCCTGCCCGGGACAGGCGAGCAAAGGCATGGTCTGACAGGCTGAGGCATTAGCCTGACCGCCTGGGGACCTGAACTTGCAAGGGAATCAGATCTGGTCCGGATGTTCAAATCACAGGGTCCTAATCGGACACCGGACATTGCTTTGGACATTCTCTGTAGAATTGCACTCAGATACCCCTTTCTTAAACAGAAATTTTGATTTTGACTTTGAAAATCAAAAATAGTGGGCTGAAAAATTGCGGAGAGCACAGGAGGCTGGCAAGTCATTTCCAAGTTCACCGATTTCCAGGAGTCCTCTCAACACAACAGAATTATGAAAATGAAGTAAATGCATTAAATGTCCTGCTCCTCTCTTGGCCTGTGACTCACGGTGTGGCCCTCTTAGGTGCCCCGAGTGCAGACATGAAGGTCCATGGGGTGGGTATGCCTCTTCCCAGAACAAGGCTCTGACAGCTTCAACTGCACTCACGTCAGCACTATTAAGAGACATCCATGACTTCAAACATTGTGAAATCTCACCCTCCTCTGAGGAAACGCCTGTCCAGATCGGTCTCAGATCGACACAGGAGGTTACGCTTTATGCTATTAAAAATTCTTCTGGAGAAGGACAAAATGTTGACACTCTGTGATGCCCGTGTGGGGGTCTCTCATTTGATTACTTCTGTTTGTTGTATGTTTTAAAATCTTCATAATACAAAGCTTGAACTGTAAGTTTCTTTGGGATTAAATGATCTTTGGGTACAAATACTATGCCCCCAAAGTGGGCTTCAGTCCAGAAGAGAGAGATTCTGATTTCTGGGAGCTATTCTTTCTAGGGAGATCTGGTTCGGATGTTTGGAGATCTATTACAGACTGTGGCTTCTTTGAAAAACTGACCCATGTCTGGTTAAGGTTTTTCTCCCTAGGAGTGACCATTTTTCTTCAACCCTGGTGTATGGTTTGAAACATACTAGCTCTAGGGCATCCTGGTGCTAATTTTTTACCTTTCTGGTCAACCTCAGGGGTGGACACAGATCACTCTTCAAGGAAGGACCTCTTGGGGGATTATTTCAGCTGCAGACTGCTGAGTAGCCAATGCCACACTTTTTTTCTAGAATAATTTATATCCAATAACTGATGGAGGTGGGAGCACATGACCTGGCTATCTCCACCGTCGCAACACAACCTGAAGATCATTCTAGCTGGAGAACATCCCATGGAGTTGGGAGTTGTTCTCAACTTGCCTTCTCCCTCCCTGCCTCTCCATAGCATTGGTCCCAAGAACTCTCCATAGTAAACCTCCCACATACCACACTCCATCTCAGAGTCAGCCTTCCAGAAGCATACCTGGTACACCTCAGGACATCCCTTTGGAAGGTGGAAATCACACTGTGGCCATAATAGAATCCAGCTTCTGACTTCCTGGTTGGCTTAAAACCCTTGTTAGCTTCTCCAACACCAGACACTTCACTGCTGCTAATTCAAATCTTTCAATATTGTATAAAGGTATTAAAACATGTACATACAATTTGCATTTATATGCCAAACCATACTTCTGAGTTAGCAGTTCTTAACATGACCACATATTATATACTTCTGGTCAATTGAAAAAAAATCTGTGACTCCCCCCCAAAGTTATAAATTCTCACTTACACATGAAATGGGATCCTATTTTTTACCTCCAATTCTCAGAGGCCACTACGAACTTACATAATCCTCCAACATCAAATCTAACATATGTCTATGTTGTTGGCACCTCAAAAGTTACTATCCTAAATGTAATTCCAAAACCACCAGCAACTCACATGATGCTGATACATAGTGTACACGAAGGATATCATGTTAACACAGGAGTTAACACCTATACAATGTTAAGCAGTTTATATAAATTATTTCATTTGCTTCCCCACAATCACAAATAATTAGCTATCATTGTTTCCACTCTACGGATGGGATAACCGAGACTCAGTCGGGCCAAGAAATTTGCCCAAGATTATACAAATTAAAAGACACCGACCTACCCTCACTTCAACCTCAAGAGATATTTACTATTATTGTCTATCAAAGGATTCTTTTAGGGAATAGGTAGGACATAATAGGGTTAGAACTGACTGTGCTGATTTTTTAAAAATTTTATAGCCAGCTCTAAGAAATCTGTAAGTGTTCTGGCTTCTCTGTGCTTAAATTCTAATAACAGAGCATCCTGAACAATTATAATAACAGCTAACATTTGCATCGTGTTCCTAGATGTTGGGTGGTATTCTATGAAATTCGCCAGTAAGGACTCACAGAGTCCCTTTATCTCTGTCTGTCTTTATGTTCCATCATTTACCACTTCTTCTGGATAGGCATTGGGGAGGTGAAGTTTTAACAGCATGAATCATTATTCTCATGAGCACAGCTCAATAACTGATTTTCATATGAGGACAATGAATCAATAAGAGAATATTAAGTTGTATTAGGTATTTGATGTTTTACAAGGCTGAGGAAATTTGTATTTAAATTGGTCAAAGTGAAACATGTGGTCTCTTGGAGGACCCAGCTCTCATCGCACAGACAATCCATGTGTGTGTGGTCATGTGTGTAATCAGGCCTGTTTACATAGCGGAGTCAATAAACAATTTTTTACCCAGCTCCAACTAGGGACATGGCAATCTGCTAGGAATCGTGAGAGGTACAACGATTTTTATGGTCCAGCATCTGCCTTGAAGAAATGTATAGTGTGCTGAAAATGACGACTCACTCAACTCAGCTTTTCAAAGACTCATCTTCTCTTTTTCTCCATTAAGTATGTAAACAGTGAATTCCAAAGGAATCCTTATCAAATATTTCACTAATTTTCAAGGGAAAAGGTTAGATTAGACTAATTCATGATTTGAAGAAAACTCCTTTTCTTCCAATAGGATGAAGATAGTGGTGTCCTACAAGTAAGCAGGGAAATATTTACTCAAAGTCCTCAGTGAAGAATTACGAATCCGAGTCTGACAATTACTCATCAAGAAGTGAACTTTAGGACTGTAGTTCCTCATTATCTCAATCTGTTATTACACACACTGAAGAGGTGGGAGTGACCTCCCTCTATCCCTCCCAAGCACGGATCTCTTTTTCCAGACCTTTCTCCAGGAATGGGATGTAGAAATCGGAAAGGAGGGCACAGGCTACAGCCAGTGGCAAGAATGGTTTAAGGGGTAGAGGACTGAGGTGAAGCAGTGATGAGTGTTTGGGGCAAGTGTGCAGGAAAAGGGGCTGGCAGAGTTTGACTGCTCACGTCTGGAAAGATCAAATCAGAATAAGTAGCTGAAGTCAAGAGCAAGCACAATGAGTGGTCCTCTCCTGGTGAGGCCCACCCTTTATAGATGTCATTTTGCTCATTACTCAGTGTGGGGACAGACCAACCCCTTGGGCCCCCCTGGAGAAACTGAAAAGAACAATTCAAATGTAAACATTGAAAAGAATTTTCAGTAATTTAGAAACAAGACCTTATGATTGTTTATGAAACCACTTTTTGCAGGGAACCAGGTCAAAAAGAGAAAAAAGTCAAGGTCGGTAACCCGGGAATCCCTGAGAAGGATGCCAGGAAGGCTTGCTGGGGCTAGAGCATGGATCTGGCCCTTGGCAGGGTGTCTCATGCTCTCCCTGTGCCAGCAGATGGTGCAATGCACACCTGCGACACTTGTCACAAAACAGCTCTCTGCAGTTTTTATTACGAGCATTTACGTGAATATTTGCACATCTGGGGGCCAGTGTACCTCTGTGTCTCCTGATTTAGTTGCTGCTGACCAGTAGAGTGCTTTTGGTAGAAAACAGGAAGCCTCTACACCAGTTGGGGCCACAGCCCAACCCCTCCATCCTTCAAAGTTTTCCTTCTTTAGACAAAATTATTTTTATAACACGTGAGAGATTATGACTCAAAACCTATATATTAACCAAGATGAGATTAAGGAGTCACCTCGTCTTTTATCAAATCTCTGTCTCCTCACTGCCACTGCCCGCAGTCTAGTCTTCCTCTGTGTGCACACTGAGCGCCATTCAGGGCAAACACCTCCATTTCAGCGCTCTTCACACAGGGTCCTAAATTTGTCGGAAGCTCAGGCTATATGTTCGTCAAGGACAGGGACGGTGCCTTGCTTATTTTTGGATCCCTAGGAACCACTAAGGTATCTGGAACATAATAGGAAATTAGCAAATGGTTCTCAAAAGATCAATGTCTTTGATCTGTGAATGCCTTCTGATCATCTGAACCAGGAGAGATGGATTACTTTTGCAATTGTTTAAAATATTAACTGCTGATAGTATATCAATAGTATTATAAAACATTTAAGGCATATGTGTTGGAAAAAACTGGCCTTGTATGCTATGGTTTAGTAAGAACACAACTCAGATTGTAGGCATTTTCTAGAAATATATTGGGCCACCTTATTCAAGAAGTCCACATCTTCTGGGAAAACTGGGCATAGTTTAATAATGACTCACAGTGATGATTTCTGAAATACTTTATCTGATTCATCCATAAGTACTTATTGAGTGACTAGATGATTATTGACTTCAAGGGGTACTAACTGGCATTTATTTACTCAGTAGATCGATATATTAAGATTACACATAGCTGAAGATCAAAAAGACACAATAATGCCACATGCACTCCTTTCTATGAATTCTGGGACAGAAGATAGAATCATAAGTGAATTTAGGGACGTCTTGGTGGCTCCGTCAGTTAAGTGTCTGTCTTTGGCTCAGGTCATGATCCCAGAGTCCTACAGTGGAGTCCCTGCTCAGCGGGGAGGCTGGACTGCTTGCTTCTCCCTCTGCCTGTCACTCCCTGTGCTTGTGCTCTCTCTCGCTCTCGCTCTCTCTCGCTCTCTCCCCAAATAAATAAATAAACAAATAAACAAATAAAAATATTTTAAAAAAACAAAGAATCATAAGTGAGTTGACATGTAGATCAATGTTTTTCAAACTTTAGGTTATGACCTGTGAGGAAATCACGAAGTCAAAATCATTGGTTTAACTTCAATTTTTGAAATGAAATAAACAGAACACAGGAGAGAGTGGAATGAAATGAACTAGACTAGAATGGGTAAGAATTAGAGAACCTTATGGCCCTTGGTAAGGCTAGGATTACCTTTGTAAAATCTTCTCCCACACACACACATGGGTGTGTGTTCTGTACACAGGTACCTATGTCTCTGTACTGGGAGTTCATATAAAAGTATTTTAAAAAATAAGTCTGCCAGAAAAATCGCTGGAAGAGACCACATAATGTTTTCCTAAATGAAGAATAATTTGAAATGTATATGTAACTCGTGTCTTGATTACCAAAGTCAACGAGAGAAAATACTGGCTGTGACAGGGTTCCTGCTGTGAAATCCAAACATTATTTGTGAGATGCAAAGACCTTATCATTTAAATATGAGGATTGATGCCTCTGATAAAGATAGAGCATCTTCGTTAAAACAAACAAATGATTATCTTGGACAACAGCGTAAACAAGTCCCTAATTCATGAAGCTGCTAATTGCTCTTCCCAGCTGCAGAAGACTGGCCTGGACTCCACGTCTCAGCACGTGTAAGTGTGCATAACATTTGCACACTCCCTCTTAAAATTCAGCCTCGCACAAGCCCAGCCACACACCCCAGGGCCTGGGGGCCAACGAGGGCCAGTTCCGAAAACATCTGTTTATAAGACAGCTAGTTAAGCCATCAAGTGTTCATTTCATAGACATAGATTTTCCTCTGTGGTTTTGATGGGATTGAACTCATATTTAAATTACTTTATTTCCTCACAAGACCTACTGAGGTGTCACCAGGCGGAGAGCTTTGGAAGCAGATTTTTGTAGCCAAAGGAAAATGATCCTTTCTATCACTTTTTTTTTTTTTATGTGAAACACAAAATTGGTATCCAAATCATGATAATCACAAATTCCCCTATTTGTTCATTGTTCATATTGGACTCACTTAAACACAGTTGCATTAACTCTTACTATAAACAGTAATAGTTAACATGTTTTTGTATATTATATTATTTGCCAAATGCTGCAAGGATCCCTTTACACATAGTGCTTTTATCCTCGCTGCCACTAATCTCATTCACACACATTTAAGGAAGGGAGGAAGGGAGGGAGACAGGGAAGGACGAAACCTGAAGTTTTAGAAAAGATGAGTTCCTGACTAAGGTCAAATGACACTGATATTATTCAAACGTAAGTCTCAGATACCCATGCCCTGTCCACGCCTCCCTTCACCTTGTTCCATCTGTGTGCTTGGTATGTGCTCACTGAGAAGTGAAAGCAACACCCACATATACAATCATGAGTGATTATTCAAGAAAGTTGCCAAACCATGTAATAAGTATATTCTTTATCATAACAAAGTATCATTTCTGCTATCCTTAGCCAGAAAGATGCAATTATTCTTTATTAGTAAATTTGACTTGGATATCCCACTGGAACACAAGAAAAAGCATACTTAGTACTTGATACTTCTACTAATCTTAAAACTGAGAAGTAAATGAGCTACAAAAGACTTTGATACCATAAAGTGGGGTGCATGACCTCCGGTCCGAGCCAGAATGTTACCCTGTCTGGAGAAGGGCTGGTTCTAAGGTCCATGAAATCACATCTTGACCACCATGCTAGGATTCAGGTATGGAGATTTCTCTGAGGAATGTGCCAGACCCCAAGGTGGTGCAGCCTCTATCTACAGTGACCCTCTGGAACTGAGCTGAATCCAGTCACACAGGATCTCGCAGCATCCTGATGAACCGGGTTCAAACTAGAATCTAAACATCCTGTCCAGTGGGTGTAAGAAGGTCAAGTCCATACAAGAGTATGAATAACCTCAGGGTTGGTGGGTCACATGGAAACTGAAATGTGCCATGGACAAAAATATCAGTCTGCCCTAGAAGGAAAAAAATAGACCCAAGAAAACCCCGCAAGAACCACAGTGCTGTATAGCTGTGAACTGCTTGGACTCTGAAGCTAGATTTCCAGTGGGGAAGCCAGCTTCCTCTACAGACTAAGCCAGTTACTAAGGGTCTCCATGCCTCAGTTTCCTTATCTGAAAATGGAAATAGGAAGAGCCCCTACCTCACAGATAATGGGAAGCATTAAATAAGTGAATTTATGTAAAGCACTCAGAAAAGTACCTCGCACATAGTTAGCATTATAGATGTATAAGCAACTGACTACCTCTTACTGGGACAGGCACACGCATCCATTCAACAGAGATTTATGGATATTACCCGATTAGAGCTCTGGCTGGAATTCAGCTGCCAACACTTCTAGAGACCCAGACCTTCTAGACTCTTCTTTAAAGTCCTCAGTGTCTCTAAAAATTATAGCTACTTCAAAATGATATTGGCTTTCATCCAAGACTCCGAAGGAGCCATCATTGGGCTGTTTAAGCTGTGGGAGGATAGCAATTCCTGAGGCTTCACGCACATATGTAGGAGGTAACTGGATGACGGTTCTAGCATTATCTGTCTTTTCCAGCTAGTATAAATGATAAGAACAAACCTGCCCCTGAAATTCGCATTGAAAGTGACAAAACTTGTAGGAAAAGATTCCAAGGAAAAGAACAAAGGAGGAAATGGCATGACGGTGCTAGAGGTGACCAGATAAAGATTACATGAGGCAGATTTTTCCAAATCCCAAATTTTTCCTAAGATCACTCCCTGCATCAAATGGCCTTAGGAACATATTTATAAAGAATCCTTCTTATAGAGATCATTTTTTTTCCTTTTGCTCAAGATAAAGCATTTTCATTTATTTAAATAAGTTGATACTCTCACCTCATATAATGGTGCAAATCCAGCTATTGGTATAACTGAAAGATAGTATTATTCTGAGTTTTATTTTTTTAATTGTTAAATCATTTTTGTGTGATCATAAAATTATCATATAGTAAACTTGGCTTGTCACAGGTGGGAGCTGTATAGTTCTATGGATTTTGACATGTGTATAAGTTTGTGTAACAACCACCAGAATCAGGCTACCGAAGAGGTCCAGCACCCTCAAAATCTCCTCATGCCCTCCCTTTCCAATCACACCTCCCCTTGGACATACCTCCTGGCATTCACTAATCCATCCTTCTCTGTGGCTATATTTTTGCCATTTTGAGACATTCTATAAATGGGATCATGCAGTCTGCGACATTTTGGGATTGGCTTCTCTCACTCAATGTGATGTCCTTGAGACCCATCCAAATTGTTGTGTGGATTCGTAATCTGCTCCTTTTTCTTTTTCTTTTTTTTTTTTTTTAAGATTTTATTTATTTATTTGACAGAGAGAGATCACAAGTAGGCAGTGAGGCAGGCAGAGAGAGAGGAGGAAGCAGGCTCCCTGTTGAGCAGAGAGCCCGATGCGGGGCTCAATCCCAGGACCCTGAGATCATGACCTGAGCCGAAGGCAGTGGCTTAACCCACTGAGCCACCCAGGCGCCCCAATCTGCTCCTTTTTATCACTGAGTAATATTCCACTATATAGAGGCACCACAGTTTGCCCTTTGGAAGGGCATTTGGGTTGTTTCCAGTTTAAGGCAATTATGAATAAGGCAATTAGAAACTGCTGCCCACACAATCTTTGTGTTCATAACTTTCACCTCTAGTGCTAACTTTTATTGAAAAGATTTTCTTGATGCTCAGAATAGTCAGTTTTGTGGATTAGGGATTATGTCATCTCCATTGATTTTAGAGGCCCATACTGGAGACCCTTAGAATACAACCTCAGGGGAAACTAGCATCTCCCTATAATCATCCAAGCATCTCCCTATAATCATCCAGGCTCCTACCTGTTTATCTAGTGGAATTTGCAATCCTTACTTCTTTTCTTAAGATGCTATGTTTTTAAAATAATAATAATTTTTTTAAAGATTTTATTTATTTATTTGACAGAGAGAGATCACAAGTAGATGGAGAGGCAGGCAGAGAGAGAGAGAGGGAAGCAGGCACCCTGCTGAGCAGAGAGCCCGATGCGGGACTCGATCCCAGGACCTGAGATCATGACCTGAGCCGAAGGCAGTGGCTTAATCCACTGAGCCACCCAGGCGCCCCTTAAAATAATAATAATTTTAAAGTCAAAGTCAACTGAAATTAATTTTTTTAAAATTTGTTTTGAAATTTTAAAGTATTTCTTTAATATTTCAGGTTATGAATCTGAATTTAATATTTCAGATCAATCACGCAAAATCTATATTCCAACAAGAAGTTTTGTGTTTTAGATCAGTAGTTCTCATGTTATGGTCCATAGACTAGCACATTAGCACCATCTGGAAATCTGCTAGAAATGCAAATACTTGGGCCTCACCCCAGGTCCACTGAATCAGAAACTTGCTGCTGGGTCCAATGAACTGTATCTGAATAGAGCCCCAACTAATTCTGATGCATGCATAGGTGAGAGAACCACTACTTCAGGGATGCTCTTCCCATGTGGTACAGAAGGAAGAAGGCCATCATCTGAGACTTCCCCTTGAGAGCACTTACTTGGTACTCATTCACACTCCCTTCCTTCCATAATAGGACTGGCCTAAGGAATAGGATGCCTCATTTGTGTTAAGATGTGGGTCCTAGATCACCAACAGACATTTATAAAACAGATGGTGTAGTTCATTTTGGTCACTGGGGAAGAGTTATGGAATCAAAACCAAAAGTCTAGAGAAATCTCTAACTCTTCATTTGAAAGGATAAATTGATCACACTACCTTCTAGTTCCATCTTGCCATTTTATCGGTGCAGATGGGCAGAGAACAGGAGCAAATGCAAGTTTCCTCTCTTTGTTGACACTGTTCTATAACCCTATCCTTAATGGGATATTGTTCTTTATCAGTTAAAATAAGAATTCAAAAAGAAAATAAAGTAGAAAAGAAGCTTAGGTCATGCCATCACTGATCTCCCAAGAAGAGTACTCTTTATAATATAACTGGAGTAAATATACAAATTATGGCATATGTAACATATAGTCCATAACATATGTTTGTATGTATTTATGTATTTTTAACATATACACACACATATGTACAAAAGAGTATGCATATATATTCATTTTCTATTATTCTGTTCTCTATTCATAAAAAAATTCCCCAAAATAAAATTACGGGTAACCCCCTAGGCCTAGGTCAATATTTATCCAAGTAAACCTAGCTAATGGATATGATAAATTATACAGATTAAGAAATTTGGAGCAATCCTTTCTGTATGTAAAATAACATATATTGCTTATCAAATAAATCCTTATATTACCTATAGATAGTATTTCTAAGATTTTCCATTTCTTCAGGTTAGCTAAATGGGAATATAAATAAGATAATTCTGGTGGTTAGTTTCCTTCAGACCACAAAATACAGTATAAATATTCACTTACTAAAAAGTACACACTGTCCCTAAATTTCTCTGTCCAGTAATTTAACAAAGCCATTGCCCTTGACAATTAATAAATAGGATTCTCATACATACTGCACTTTACTATTATTTCAGTATAAGCTGAAATTTCTGTTAACCTCACCACTTCCTTTATCTGAGAAACTGACTCCCTGAGGGTAGAAGGATAAAAGGGCCACTTTGATCCTGTACATCTGCCAAAAGCAACCGTCACCCTCTGTGCCAAACACACGGGATAAACAGGCAAAGACCAAGTGTGTGGCGCTCCAGGTGTCTGGGGTTGACGTGGTAGAAAACAAATTGAGGACAAACAGTCTATGAGAAAAGCTCACATTGGCTAATTCTAACTCAAGTTTTCCAGAAGATAATTTCAAGGAGAACATATTAGTACAAGTGGATAATTCCATCCTCGATATCAGTAATTGCATAAATATGTGTTGGGAGGTGGACTGACAAAAGGTTTATGCACCTGGTATTGGCTCTTCCTCACGTGACAGAAGGCAGTTTATAAAGAAACAGTGTGGCACTTTTCTCTACCTTGACAGAGGGATAGTGTAGAACACTCACATGCAGAGCAAGGTGAGATGTCTTCACTACAAAGAATAGCAAAATAGTACCAGCAATGTACATTTAAAAGCCCAAACCATGTGAATCCATTAAGGGGGGGGGGAGAGGGAAAAAAAGAAAGATAATTCTTCTTTCAACTCTGTCTATAACTTAATAAGTATCTTCAAAATCATTTTTTCATTTATATACTCAAAAAGTTTTTAATTACTGGGGTGCCTGGGTGGCTCAGTGGGTTAAAGCCTCTGCCTTCGGCTCAGGTCACGAACCCAAAGTCCTGGGATTGAGCCCTGCATCAGGGTCTCTGCTCAGCGGGGAGCCTGCTCCCCCCCCAACCCCCCCACCTCTCTGCCTACTTGCGATCTCTGTCAAATAACTAAATAAAATCTTTAAAAAAAATTTTTAAATTACTATTTTCACTTAGTCACTTATCCCTGGGTATCTATTTTTATGTAAGCGTGGACCACTTGGGCCCTTAAATCAATAGCATTGTATCAGACTATTGGGCAGTGGGTAAAGATACGTGTTTGGATGTGCTGTTGTGTTTTTTGTTTAATTATTTTCCTTAACTACGTGATATGTATTGTTAACATCTTACAAAAGCTAATGCAAAAGAATCCCACCACCCCCCAAAATCATCCTCTCTCTCTCTGTTCTTTTTTTTTTTTTCAGAATCTCTCTGATTCTGTTTTTTTTCCAGTAATCCATGGACAGATAAAATACTTAATGACTCCAACTAAAACTCTCTATTTTTTTTAAAAAATTTGATATAAAATTTCATTACACATGTTCTTGTAGGTTTCCATGTTCTAATGGATAAACAGTCCTTGTAGGAGAAAGCAGGAAGGAGATAACATTTCCATTTTGAGGCAAATATTTTGCATATGATAACTCATGAAGGGAGCATTGCTGCCCACAATATTGTCATAAGAAAATTGAAGATAACTTGGCCAGGCCAGTAAGAGGCAGAAATGAGATTCAAAGTTAGGTCACCTTGACCTCAAGCCTACTGCCTTTTAAGCCTGTACCAAGTCAAAGTGTTTCCCAAGCAGAGGTGAAATCAGAAGCTGAGAATCCATTCTTGTCTCAAATGACAACCACAAGTACAGATTAGAGATGCAGACAGACAGATTTCTAGTCACTCTGTACCAGCTTTACAAGTTAATTTTCATGTCCTTCCAGGCTATGGCCTGGCCACATATCCTTTCATTCCCCCCCGGTTCTCAGTTGCTAATCTCTAGGTTAGCTCTAAATCTCTGGGTTTCCCATGGCTATTACATATGACAGTGTAAACTAGGTTACAAATAAAGAAACAAAATAAGGATGAAACGTACGTCTTTCTTTTTCCTTAGACAAGAATTTCCAAGTATGTTATGACAGAAACTTTGCCACAGCTGTGATCACAACCGAGAGTGGACTGGTGTGGACAGCACATGATCACACAAGTCCCTTTCACACAAGAGGTGGTTTGTAAATATCAGGTAACATTTACACTGTAAAACAATTGAGAGAATAAGTTTTCAAAAAAAAAAAAAACCCACAAGTCGTTTTCGATCAAAAATAGATCCAAAGGTAAAGTCAGAATCAATAGAGGAACATTGATTTTTCTTATCACTGTCCCTGGGCAAATGACACAGGTTGAACTACAGAAATCTTGGATCGCTCTGTTGATAAGAGTTTTTGCCTGGAGAAGTGAGGTAGCTCAGAGAGCAGAAGGAGCAAGCCAAGTTAAATAATTCCCATAGAGAGAATAAATGGGACTAATGACCTAATCAATACAGAAATAAGTACAGATTTCCTCCACAAATGGCCACTCAGTAGCTTCCCTAAAAAGTACAGAAAGATATCACATTCCTTTCATTTAGATCTCCTGAATGCTTACAATGTCCTTCATCCAGAATACACCAAACTTGGCTTTCTATCAGTTCAGTACCTTAGATAAGTTCACCAAGACTTGGGGTAAAATAGATGAGTTCTTTCAAGTTGCAGGTCTGGGTTCTTCTCACTGCTATGAATTCCTTGACGACCAGTGCAACCCATCTGATTCTTGCCTGAGCCCCAGGATCTAATCTATAAATGATAAAACAAGTGATATTCCCTCAGCCTTTCTTAAAACATCAAAATCAATCTATTTTCACAGCTAGGTCGAAACAATGAGGTAATGTTCTCTAGTGATTTTAGAAAAATTGATTTTAGAGCTCTCTTGCTAGATCCGTACCTATTGGTTTTATCTGCGAAGTGTACAAATCACAAGTCTTAGCACAATTGTATGTGAAATCATTTTTAGTTCTTAGATAAAGTCCCAAATTGCTCCTGGAAGGGTGCTAAGAGTAAACTCTCCTGAAGGAGACCTTGTTAACTTTCTTTGTGAATAGCACTGGGGCCATAATCTTATCCTAGGAGAGTCAGTGATGGCAAATAATAAAATACTGCATGGAATTTGGGCACACATTGAAATCTAAATCCTCTGTGCGCCAAATTCCTTTTCCCATACAGCAGGGAGAGAAGGCAGCCCCTCCTATCATTTGGTAAGAGCTGCTCTGCTTTCAGGAGGAAGTGGGGACTGGAGGTCCCCAATTTGCCGGGTTCCCTTCACCCACCCTCCCTCACGCCGGCCTTCTAATCCAGCACTGCCTGGTCCCTCAGCCTTTAGAGGAGTGAATTCTCTCCTCACATCCTGGATCACCTTCACTATGGTTAATCTCTCCACAGGCACCTGTCCAACAAACATGAGTTGTCACTAACTCTGTGTACCAGTGATTTGGAAATTTCTTGTGAACCTGCCTTTGCCTCATCCCTTCCCCCAAGACCATATTATCGGAGTGTTGACCTTAATTCCCTTCCACGCAGATGGAAAGGTGATCTATGTATTCTGTTCAAGTGGACTAAAGTTTTAGAGGCCTGGTATTCCTGTAGAAGCCCAAGTCCCAGCCTGAGATCTGAAGAAGGGCCTCCTTTGTGAGAGCCCAGGCAATCCCGAGCGTCATTACAATGCCACATACAAGGGCACACCCTTGTTCTCTTTTTCAGAAAGATGAATGTCAAGTCCACTAAGCTGAAACTTTTGGGGAAAATACAATTAAAACCCTACTGGGGAATGATTTTAAGTCCTGAATATTAGATGCCTTCAACAATATAAAGATCAATTTTTAATTCAACAAATTTTGATTAAACATCTGCCACGTGCAAGCAAGGACTGCTAAGGACAGTGGAAAAATGTATTAGGAAATATGCTTTTGGGCCAACTTGCTTTTTTGCTTAATGTGAGTTAGATGACTTTAAGTATGAATATCATGCAGATTCTTGCTATAGGTATAGATGCAGATATATGCCAATTGTAGATATATATCACATATCTGATAGACAGGATCTGTAAGATACATCTTATAATAAGATACATATGATGGATATTATATATATATGTAAATAAAATACATAAAATCTGTCTACTCTTTCCTTGTTTTTAGTTTGTTTCCCAGCAAATATCAGAATACCAAAGGATTGTAAATTTATTCTCAGATGCCTTCTGAGAGTTTTCATTATATAACTTTCTGAATGTGTTCTCCTTCAGAAGAATGGCTGATATTCAAATTATAATAGAAAATAAAGCTCATTATTTAACAACCTTATTGTTTTGCACAGCTCACCTTCTCCTGCACTGAACATTCCTCATGGTTCCCATTTCCTGATGAGGGAACCAACTGATTAAATCCCAGTTATGAGGAGAGTTTCTCCCCTCCTCTGGCCACTTTCACAAGAGCGCAGAAATGATTCATTTCAGCAACAGTAAGAAGGAATGCCTCAGGGTCAGAGGTTAGATCAGCCTCTCAGCCCCGAGCAGCTCACTCAGTGCTTAGAAACCAAGCCTTCTGTGGGGGATCAGGGAGCCCACCAGCAAGCCCAAGGCGTCACTTGCTTTTACGTCTCAGATACAGTCCAAATCTACCACTTAAAAGCTTTCATCCATTAACATAGGATTGAAGTTTATTCCTTCACAGATCCCTTCCAAGCCTTTCTCGTTCAATGATTCCATTTTTTAGCCACCTCTTTTAGACGGTAACAATGATACAACTGAACTGCTTCAGAGAAACAATGTCTATATGTTCATTTTGTAGATAAACCTGAACTGGGCCACCCCTTCCCTTAAAGACTGACACAAGGTGCCAGCCTTGTGATACATCAGGATTCTTCTGCAGTGCACACTCCTGGAGTCATGCTGACCTTCGCTTGGCTCTCCATATTTCACAGACACAGAAAAAGAGTAAAACTAGTCTCCAGTGTTAACCACCAAAAATGTTACAGGGTAGGAAAAAAGAGCTATCCTCTAAATTACTCACCACCACCACCACCAGATCTTAAAGTTTGTCTTGTCTATGCTGTCAGGCTAACTCTCTAAAGGTTTTCATATGAAAAGAGGACAGCTTCTTTTTAGTGCATGATACCTATGTGCCTGTACTCAGCTCTTCGGTTCTGCTTCAACCCTTCAAGGCAGGCCCGATCCAGACTTTACAAATGAGAAAATTGAAGCAATGAGGAATTCACTCAATGGCTAAAGCTCCCTAACTAGTCATTTGTTCATACCGGATGGGCATCACTCACAATTTTACCTGCAGAAACTGTGACGTATGGCGAGGTTTAGAGTCATGGCCATTGTCACACTGTTCCTTATGCAGACCCGGAAGCCAGACACTAGGACTGGATGTTCAGGGGCTGAATTGTGTATTTACAGAGGGAAGTGGGGGAGGAGTCAGACGTGGATACGATACCATATTTAGGCCTTGTTTCACAAGACCTTTTACTTCAGTCCAAGTTTTGTACATATCTGTAACCTGCAGACCCCCTTGGAGGCTCGGCGGTAAAGCCTGCCTTCACTGCACACAGCAAGTCACCTGCTGCCTCCCGGAGAAGCTCCGAGCGGACGTCTGCTCTACATACCCTCAGTTACTTTGAACCCCACTTTCCATTGGAAGCTCCACTGAATTCAAAACATCTCTCAGTCTAGAGTTCGTGACATTGTACCTGACAAACAAAAAAACAAAAATACAACAACAAAAAACTCAGACATTATGATCCTTTGTGGAATAAAATAATCTCTCTTGGAGGGATATTGACATCCTTGTTCTAGAATATGTGCAATCGTTTTAATATATAAACTCTAACATTTAACTATGTATATAGATGCCCCTATCTTGTGATGCTGAAAAAAAACAAAAACAAACAAACAAAAAAAACAACAACAACCTAAAAACTGGGTCATCTATTGCTGTGGATGAAGACAATAATTACTATAAAGATGAAGGTGTCCAGTTAGAGTGTCTAACTGCACTTAAGCAGAGAGCAACACGTGTACATGCAACATGATCGCTCGCTCTATTATTTTATCTTTCCAGGACTCTGTGAGTGATTATATGGAAATTTCAGGGTTGGAGAAAGGTTTTAATCTTCACAAAGGAATTAGCTGCCATGACCAAAGTTAAATCATCACCTAAGTTGGAAAAAAAAAAAAAAGGAGAAGAAGAAGAAGAAGAATCTTTAGTACCACTGGCTACCTGTAGTGGGATTTATGAATTCATCTTAGTGCTTATGCCTGTTATTTGGCAGTTTCCTAAAATTCCAATAATACCAACATAGCTAAGCAAGTTTAAAATAAACAAATATGAAACTATGTAATTTAAAAGTGTTACCTGATCATTCCCGTAAGCCAGATAAATGAAAAGGTTCATAGATATGGTGGCAAGTTCATGACAATTAATTAATTTGGCAGAATTCAATAGAAATTTTAACTCAACTGTCTGTTACGTTGGCTTAAAGAGTCATCATCTAACCATAAACCTTAATCTTCTTTCTTTAAAATAAAGAAGAAAAGAAAGTGCCATATTTCTAATTGAAGGTTCTTCTTCTTCTTCTCTTTCTTCTTCTTCTTCTTCTTCTTCTTCTTCTTCTTCTTCTTCTTCTTCTTCTTCTTCTTCTTCTTCTTCTCCTTCTTCTTCTTCTTCTTCTTTTTTAACACACACACTTTCTCTTTTTTAAAAATCGTTTTGTGAAGAACCAGTGAATATTTGAAGCTTGCAAATGCTGCAGAATTCTCTGTCACATACTCACATGGTGTCTACTCATTTTCTGTCCAAAAGCTCTTTGGTGATTAAATTGAGTCAAATGCTAGCAATGCTGGGATTTCCACCAAACTCACATTTTAACAAACAAAATGCTGAGAAAAATAGGTCAATGCAGAGGATAGATATTTTCGTATCAAAAAATATTAGAATTTTATGTGAGGATTTTAGCTTGTGTTTCTAGAAGCATTTTAATCTATACTTTTTTTTTAATAAAAGCTACAAAAGCAATTTAATAGCTCCTTATTTTTCCTATTGAGTTCATGAACAAATAACAACAAAATAATTGTGCATAGCCCTGAATTCCAGGGAGTCTCCATGTCCTTCTTTCATCCTCTTTTGACCCATAGCTTGATTCTTCCAGGCTTCTGCAACAGTGATGAGATCACCTGAAAGCAACTCAAGTTATGGAATGGAGAATGCTAGGCCTTCTTATTTACAGGTCAAGGGATAGTATTTTTGTACTGCTAGGACCTTAAAACTTTTTGAAATTGTTGTCCCATTTTGTTCTCTAAATATGTTGAAACATTTACCTCAATTATTGGTGTTGCTTCTTAATTGCAACTAGATCAAAATATATCAACATGATTTTTTTTTCCCCTGTAAGTATGATTCTAGGGACAACAATGTTCCAAAGTGAATACTGTATCTTGGCGATTAGAAGAAAAGCTGCTCATCTGGTTTCCACTTCCCTAGAGAAGGTCCTCATTCTTATCTCAAGTATTTCCTGCGTGATAGAGAATCAACGTAGGATCATACAAATGTAAGGGAATGCTCATTCATTATTAAGCATTCCTGCTCTAAGTCTAGTTAAGAATGCACGGAGTTCTTCTTTTGGATGTCCCTATCACAAGGACTTATTTCCTAGCTTGTGTGGGTATCAGGAAGAGATTACTGGTTTATCTTGGTAGATAAGCTTTGTGAATATGTCTCAGCCCTGCAGAAAAAAAGATTACACATTACACAACGTGATTCTGGGTGGAAACATCAACCACAATATGCCAGATAAATCTCAAACTTGGCCAAAATATTTGAAATAAAAAGTGACGTAATTGTTTTCTTATTAAAAATCTGAAATTTTCCTCTCAATTAAAATCATATTTCTTTTCAGTTATCTTAAAACCAATGTTATTATTTACAGAAGGGATTTTGTTAGTGAGATCTCAATACTTTGTGTGTTCTCCATGGTGGATTTCTAATTTACGAACTGTTGTGTCATTTTGAAGTAATGTGAAATGTTAGAATGTGATTAAGAGGCCTGTTTTTAAAAGGGATGATTACCAGCAGGTCCCATCTCCCCTCCACCTGGAGAAAATGACATTATTTTCTGGTGCTAGACAGAAGAAGCAATTATAAAGTATGTTACTTTAAAAATGCATCCATTTATTAAGAATATGTGCCGGGGCGCCTGGGTGGCTCAGTGGGTTAAAGCCTCTGCCTTCGGCTCAGGTCATGATCCCAGGGTCCTGGGATCGAGCCCCGCATCGGGCTCTCTGCTCGGCAGGGAGCTTGCTTCCCTTCCTCTCTCTCTGCCTGCCTGTCTACTTGTAACCTCTGTCTGTCAAATAAAAAAAAAAAAAAAAAGAATATGTGCCATGAGTGAGACAATTTGGGGCAAATTTTTCAGTATTTTAGTAAGTCAAATCTGCGATTTTGTCCTAATAGGCATCATCTGATTATAAAATTCAGAAAAATCTTATATAACATTTGGCATGGACCTGTACATTAAGCGGAGGTATAAAAACTGCCAGAAGAAATCTCCTTGGGAAAAGTGTGTGAAGGAATTCAAAATATTGATCTACTGTGGCCATAGATAGTTATTAACACTCGTTCCACCTGGCAACACTCAGCTCTATGCCGACAGCTAATAAAGAAGAACATAACATAATACTAAGGATTCAGTCTGAAAGTAGAGAGTCAATTTGGTGTATTCAAACCAGTCCTTTTGTTTTTTTTCAAAATGCTCTCCATTTTCCTAGTATAATGATTTCAATTCACTTTTTGGTTTACCTGTGCAGCTATTTCTGGGGCTGCAGAAATGTCCCAGTAATATTAGAGAAAGGTATATGCAAAATGTTACATGGGCATAAGAAAAGATCACCAGACCGCAGAGGATTTTGAGACCAAAAGGCAGCAAGATTACTGAACATTAAACACTGCTGAATGAACTTGAAACTCCAGCCCAAGCAGTTTATTTTTTTATCAAGAATATTATACTTATGTATACAATTTAAATACTTTATATCTCAGCTTATATCTGATCCTCAGGGCCATGAAATGGTTGTGATGTAAATACAAGTAATAAATCCTGTGAACATGTAGGGCCACGTTTAATCCAAAATGAGCAAAATTAATTTAGATAAGGCACTTAAATAAGCAATTTATTAGAACTTGACATAAATGTACCTTAAAGGAAACTAACACTCAGAAGCAAAGATAGCCTGAGAAAAACTAATGTAGTCACAGATACATCTTGCTAATATTCTTTACCTTTAATAGTCCTTCAGCACTTACTTATAGCACTGCTTGTAATTATTTATATTTAACTTTAAATGTTAGGATGAAAAACAAAAGAAAGCAAAGTCAGCAGAAACATAGAGCCTCTGGAACCACAGATTCCCTAAAAAATAAAGATCCTTTGTCTAAAGAGAGGAAGCCTGTATTTTATAAGTTCATCACTGACTTAAAATGTGTCCAGAACTTTCCAGGTGACATAATGCATTTCTAAGGAAGCCAATAATTTTTCTGATTAGAAATTCACAAATTTCTAAACACGCTACCACCGTGTGGTACCAGTTAGAATGATGTTAGTACTTACCATTTGAAGAAATGATTTTCACTGTCCACATCATTTTTAAGCCCCACATTCTCTCCTAACCTTGTTGCAAAGCAGATCTGAATTACATTAACTTATATGTAAACGGTTGGCTTGCAATTTCCAACCTTATGGACTTCAAACTGTCTCCCAATCCTAATGAGAATATTCAGTCATATTCACTTCTGTCTATGCTGTACATTGTGTCTTCAGGGGCCGACTCATTCTACACTCTACTCATGTAAGTTATCATTATCTGGTCCATGGACAAAATTTACATTTAATTCAGATGAGAATGCTCACTGACTTGAGAATCTTGAGAAAGCTATCAGCATTGTGGTCAAACAGCATGACCACTAAGGGCAATATTACAGCCAGTGTGTAATTATTATCCCCCTCTAGAAGTATAAAGTAGAAAACACAACAACAACAAATTAGAGTAACTCTTACAATGCATTTCTCTTAGTAGTTTATTTTCGGGGGCTTATTCTTCATAGAAATGGGCAAAACCTAGAAAAACTCTGCACATTGCTTTAATGGCTTTATTTAACAATAATTATATAACTCACTTCCCCACTTAATAAAAATTTCTCACTTTCTCTTATGTTTATTAATTTTTAAACTATTTAGGCATTTGTCTAATTAGCTTTGCTTTGAACAAAGATATAGCCTGATTATAGCATCTTGTTAATATGAAAATGAATAACAGAGACCTTTCTGATTGAACGTTTTCACTGTCTACCTCAAGACAGGTGTTCTGCATTATACAAACATTGCAGGCAGATGGCTTCTTATATTTTACATGCTATAACATTAAGATAATTCCCCACTCATTATATTGTTCCAAAAATTATTAGTGCTGACTCTACTACCTATATTTTAAAAATACTTAAACTTCGATAAGATAAATGTATTGTGCTTATCTCAAAATAAGGAGAGAAAACAACTCAAATTTTCTACCAAGTTCAACCAAAACTTCCTGCTTCACTTAGTTGCCACAATTCTGGAACCAGACTCCAAGTTTATAAAAGAAAAACCCAAATTCACAAGGCAGAGCTTTAGGTTATAATATCTTAGAAGGATGTTAGTCATTTTATGCCCAGAACATTTTACAAGCTCCAGACCGTCCGCTAGAACAGTATTTTAGGAATCTGAAATTATTTCTGCACTTCTCACCATCCAAGAATCTGACAGCTCGTATAAAAAATAGTATGTGTGCAGCAACTCCTTGGTTAGTATCTCCTTTAAGTTTTAAGGCATTCTAATGATTGAGTCTTCTTTCTAAGAATTACTGAAGAGGTTTATGAAAACACATCGCAGACTATTCATGTGTAATTATCTCACGAAAATCAACTGATTTGTTAGTACAATACATTAGGACTAATTAAATTACCACATCCAACAGCCAGTCTGTACCTTTTCATATATCCTTCTCCAGTATCCAAAACCATGCACTGCTCTGTCTTCCATCATGCTTCTTTTATTGCGGAGTGAGGCGCTTGCTCCTTCATTAAATAGCATTAAAAATAGACAGCAGAGAACTCCCCAGTGGAGCATGCTCTAACAGGGCTAATGCCACAGTTCTCAAGGTAACCATACTCAGCTGGGATCTAAGAGGGAAAGTCACTGGGAGATCAGCAATTTGCAAATCTAACCGCTCACACAAACCTGTCTCCGTCTGAGTTGAATACCGTAAAAGAGAAATCAGTGTGTAGTGGAATTAAGTCACTGAGAAGCTCAAAGTCAATTTCTGAAGCTGTAGAAGTTTCTTTAAATATGCCTTACTTCAATCAAGTGTTCTGTTAAGTAGGCGTTCACCTACAGCAATTGATTTATATTATTATTTATCAAATAACATAAATCATGTCAAGAGAAATGGAGCCATATATGCATAACATCTAAATGTCTTTAGAACTGCCTATAATCCAAATTATTTAAAGCAAACAAAGAGTATTGAAGCAAGGACAGTAAGAGGTTCGCCTTCTGCATCTTTTCTGATGAAGTGTATTCCTTCAAGAATATCCTAAACTCATTCTCCAGAAAATTTAAAAATATTCTGTTGGTTGAAACGAGCAAAAGAAGTAAAGGCATGTGATAAGAGAGGAAATACAAGATCAAACACAAATACATACCATACAAATCCATATAAATCTGAAATGAGCGCATATATAATTTTTCACATGTGATCCACGTTAGGAAGGCTGCAGAAGCAATTACCACCAAAACAGTAGATCACTTGGCTATTTGAACAGAACATAGCTAGAGCTCTTGGCTTCCAAATGGCTGTCTTTTGTGAAAATGATATTAACTAAAATCTTATTAAGACATACAAGTCCCATGGTGACACAAATACAGAGGATCAAAGGAGTAGGTGCATTTATTTTAAAGTGTAAGTCAAAGGTTTGCTAACTTTTACCAAAAGAAAAATGATTTCCTGTCATCTCCATTTCTGTTTTCTTAAAACAATCATAGTGATTTTCATCTCCAAAGTAAGTGAGGAGGAGGTGGGAATCATTTGGAATTATTCAGCCTTTGAACGAAATCTTGTACAGATTCATTCAACTTTGGGAAATGTCATTCTTTTTTGGAGAGTCTGAAGTGTCATACCAATAGCCTTTAAAAATCAAAAATCAAAGTGGATATCTGCACTCTAAACACATTCTCAAGAAATGATTTCTACCAGCCTTGCATTGTGCTCACTAGCTTCCCATCCCTTTGAAACTTTCAATGCCCCCTTTGCTTTTCCTTGTAGGCTTGGATTCTGTCCTTATCTTGGATCTTAAGGAGGTGATCAAATACTAAGTCTGAGCAGCTGTCAGCAACCACATCCACTCCGCTCTATTTCTATCCATAAACATTAACTGAGTCCATTTCTCTTCCTAAGAAACTTTCTAAATACATGATCAATTCAACTCAATTTCATCACCATATCGACAACCCCAGACATAAGACATTAAGTTTAGAATTTGCAATGAAACACAGATTTCAAACATGTAAAAAGAAAAGGTAACATCTTTTCCCCCAAAAGCCCTTGGGAGCCAGACCCTGAGTCCTGCAAGAACAACAAACTGATGACAACTTTTTTTGCCTCTTGCATAGTTCTCTTTCAAATGAAATAACAGGGTCGCAAACTTTCTACCATGAAACCTGCATAAATCACTGTAGACTTCTCTGATGAAAAGAACTGCCCTTCTCAGCTCTCTTCCAGCTTTCTTGGTCTGCCTCATCTGGGGGAGGGGAGTCTACCCCTCCTTTGACGAAACATAAAAACACAATACATGTATAACATCAACAGTTTTCTACAAACATGAAGGAGAAATACAGACGAGAAACAAATCTAAAGAAAAACACAGATATACGGCAGAAAGGAGGAGGAAAAAAAAAATCACAAAAGACGTGCAATGTTCACGTCGGAAGACCTTGATTATTACCTTGACCGAACAGTGGGTATCCCCCCAGCGTCTTGGTGCCTTGATTAATTTGGTTTAGTTTTTGGTTTTTATTAATATTGTTTCTCAATGATTAAATTGGCTGGATTTGTTTGGTTTGGCTTGGCTTTTTTGTTTTGTTTTGGTTTTTGGTCGATTTATTTAACTGCTAGTAAAAGGAGCTTTCTGCAGAGTCGGCGGCTGGGATCCACGCGCAGCTGCGGCGACCGTGGTGGCTTTGGCTGGCGACCCCGCTACCCCCGCTGCTTGTCGCTGCTCCGGACGAGCTCAGGGGGCGCCGCCGCCGCCTTCTCTGCTCGGCTGGCTTCGGGAAGTGAATGAGCCCCCGCCTCCTGTCTGCCAGTCTGTCCCTCTGCACGTCTGTCTGCCTGCCTGTCGCTCAGCCGGGCAGCTCAGCGCTGGATTCTCGCTCTCCTGCGCTCTGCTCTCGGAGCTGCCACTCTCGCCGGCTGACAGTCCGTGCGTGTGTCGGTCTGTCCGTCCCTCGGCGTGTCTCGCTCCCACTAGCAATGCAGGGTCCCTGTTCCCGTCTTCTGTGCCCGCATCGCTCTCCAGCTCCCACTCAGTGCCCCGGCCGCTTCCTTCGGACAGCGGAGGGCGTCTGGAGGGGAGGGTGCACGCGAGTGTTGCTCGCTCGCTCTCTCTTCCTCTCTCTCTCTGCCTTTCGCGCCCTCTTCCTCTCTCCCCGTCTCTCCCTGTCTCTCTCTCCTTCTGCTTCTCCTTCTCCTTCTCAGCGTTCTGCTCTCTCCGACTCAAGCTGTCTAACTGCTCCCACCTGTCCGTTGCTCTGTCACTCTGTCGTCCCACCCCGAGCCAGTCAGCCTCCGTCCGTCCCTCTGTCCCGCGCCCCTGCCTCCCCGCCTCCGCCGCCTGCCCCTCCGCCAGTCCCTGCCCTCCCACGCGCCCGGCTCCTCCCCGCAGCCCCGGCCGCATCAGTCCCCGCCCGGGCTGCAGCCTCCAGCCCCCCGGACAGCCACACCCGGAAGCCTGCCGGGGCTGGGCGCCTGCGGGGAGCCAGGGCCTCTGCCACTGGGCGCGGCCGGAGTTGGCAGAGTCGGAGAGCGGGCACCTGCCCGGTGCGCCCCGCGCGCAGTGCCATCCATTCCCCCCGCAGTTCTCTCCGCCAGCCCCGAGGCTGGAGACAAAGCGCCGAAGCCACGCGCGGCAGCGTGAGCGTCATTAATCAGAGGGAAAACTGGCACGCTGTCCCCTGCCCCTCTCCACCGCCCCCCCGCTCCCCGCCCCCATGCCCGAGCCCTCCGGCGTACCTCTCCCGGGTGCACCTCCGACTCCTGCGGACACTTGCCCAAGCCCAGCTCACTCCCTTCCTCCGCTGCTCACTCTCCCGGCCAACTCTGCAGAGAATATCCCACAATAATAACACCTCACTCCACCCAAATGAATCCGTAGCCTCCGAGCTCTCAGAGATTCTCGGCTTCGAGCAAGACCAAAAGTCCGGGCGTGCAGCGCCAAGTGCACTCCCTGCGGGCGACTGCCCAGACCGCTGCCCACCCGAGCGCAGATTTAGAATCACAGCGGTGCGGCAGAAACCCGGGAAGGGTAGGGCGTGGGGCAGGGAACAGAGTTGACATCCGAAGAAATTAAAGCTCTGCATTTCCCGTTTGTTCTGGAGATGTGCTATTTTTATTATCTGTAATTCTTTTTTTTTTTTTTTTTCATTGTCTCGGGGCACACACTACAAAAAGGGAAAAAAAAAAAAAAAAAGGAATCCTGGAGGAGCGGGGATACATTTCCGGAATACCGCCCACCCTTCCTGAGTGAATGTAGAGCCTACTTTTCCAACATTATAGGTCACCAGCCAAGATATATCACTCTGGCTTTCTGCCCCCAGCTGAGAGCAAGGCATTTGATTCTGGGATTCTTTGCTAGGTTGTTATTAATGTGAAGCAAAATTATAGTTGTACACGCCTGCATGGAATTGCCAAAGCCCATTTTGACAGTATCCAGCATTTCAGTTTCTAAAACGTAGACGCTGAATAACTATGGATCTGGTGCAATGAACGCCCCATCCCACAATAAATTGAAGAGGAGAAAATCAACTTTCACCAGCTGCAATTAGTTGCCCCGTGAATAGACAACAAATAAATAACTGGCATAAACCATGCCATGAAAATTTCCATGTCCTTTTAGTTTCATTTATTGGCATCCATTCCTAATGACAGACATTATAAACAGATTTATTAAGGGATATGCCTTCTACTTTTTATAGGAATGTAATTTCAACAGCTGTATCCGTGTTCACATATACTAAGATATTGATCAAAAATATCACACAGATGATATGTGTAGTTCTAGAAAATGCTATAAAAACAGGATAATATTGTACTGGTCCTTCATGAACAGATAATTATTTTCCAAATATTAGATATTCTCTCCCTTAGGGATCAGCTCTTGCTGGAATAAAAACGAATCTGCTGCATAAGGTTTCAGCAAATGAGGCTGGAAGAATTTAAGATACTTATGTTGATCTATTTTCTGAGGATTTCTACTCATCATTGCCCTCCAAAAGCATTTTGACAGGCATTTCCCACCCTCCTCCTGCCAACCATATGAATCCAAGGGAAAGTTAATAAAAAGGTACTCTATTCTCTTTCCTTTCTTTCATCTTAAGTCATGTTCTTAAAAAACCTACTTTTCTTTTGAGAGAAATTGTTGTGCCAAGTTGTTATGTGTCATAAGTTTACACAGTTGAGACTGCATGGGAAGAGGGTCAACGTACTTGATTTTCCTTCTGGCAGAGCTACACTTAAGCATCTCTTGAATGGATGGATGCATAATCTACTAACAAGAAACCTTAACAGCTTGCTTTTAACAGAGTTTTCCTAGAACAAATTAGATCTCATTCTGAGTGTTGACCAAAAAAAAAAAAAAAAAAAAAAAAAAAGAAGGAAAGAAAGAAAGAAAAAGAAAAAAGAAAGAAACTCTATTCTAGACTGAATATAGAAATTGTACAAATTGAGAAGGGTGAGGGGGGACTCAATCAGTACCATTAGCAATGATTATGTAAAAGAACAAGACGGAATATTTCAAGAACTTTAGTGTGTTAAGCATATGACTCTTGATGTCGGCTTGGGTCATGATCTCAGGGTCCTAGGATGGAGTGCCATGTCAGGCTCCCTGCTCAGTGGGGAGTCTGCTTGAGGATTCTCTCCCTCTCCTTCTGCCTCTGCCCCCTCTCATGCTCATGCATGCACTTGTAAGCTCTCTCCCTCTTCAAATAACTAAAATAAATATTTAAAAGAAAGGAAGGGGGACGCCTGGGTGGCTCAGTGGGTTAAGCCTCTGCCTTCGGCTCAGGTCATGATCTCAGGGTCCTGGGATCGAGCCCCGCATCCGGCTCTCTGCTCAGCAGGGAGCCTGCTTCCCCCTCTCTCTCTGCCTGCCTCTCTGCCTACTTGTGATCTCTGTCTGTCAAATAAATAAATAAAATCTTTAAAAAAAATAAAAGAAAGGAAGGAAGGAAGAAAAGAAAGAAGGAAAGGAAGGAAAAGAAAGAAGAAAAGGAAGGAAGGACAGGAAGGAAGAGAAAGAAAGAAAGCCCAAGAAGAAGAATGTTAACTTGCTTCAACTAAAATTTTCTACTGGGGCACCTGGGTGTCTCAGTCAGTTAGGTGCTAGACTCTTGATTTCGGCTCAGGTCATGATCTCAGGATTGGAGGATGGGCCCTACTATGGGTTCTGCAATCATCATGGAGTCTACTTGAGGTTCTTTCTCTCTCTCTCTCTCTCTCTCATTCTCTGCCCCTCCCCCCACTTGCACTCACTCTCTTTCTCTAAAAAATACATAAATAAAACTTTTAAAAAATTTCTACCTGTTCTCATAATATTTTGTCAAAAATTAAGAACTGGAGAAAGTTCAAGTTTATCCAAGGCCAGGCAGATAATCAGCATTTGGCTGTCCAATTTTAAATTTTGTGTCCCACTGTGGGACTGAAACATACTTCTGGGAATTATAGGGCAGGCAGTTAGCAATAGGTGATTCTTCTAGATATTCAGACAGCATATTTCCCTTTGCTCTTTGAAACAGTCGTTCCTTCTAGTCCTTGGCCTGTCACGTATTAGCTACTACTAAACTCACAGAACTGCTGTGTACCTTATTGGGTCTCTGGGTGACAGATTCACAATGCCAGTTGTCAAAGTGTTTATGCACTGAAAGCATCCCAACTTTAAGGATAAGAAGTAGTGGTAGTAAGGACAGAGAAGGTTGTACTGTGACTGCCTTCAATAGATGCTTTTGAATTTATTTTGTATCAGATTGAAATGAAAAAGCATACATGTAACCAGGTAACCCCAGCTTGGGGAGTTGAGCTCACCTACACACTGGCAAACATCTAAGATTGTCGACAAGCTCCTTTAAACACATATTCCCCTAAGACACTAAATTAGTGCCCTTTAATGAAGCTTCCAAATTGGATTTTCAAAAGAAGGCAAATTGCTAAAATAGCCCAGCTACCTTTATAAGCACCTTTTCAGCTGAAGCGAGAAGTGGAATTTCCATGCTATTGAACTTCCATCATTCCTCCACAATTAGGCTGGGAGGAACGCCCCTTTAGGGCATTCTCCCCACCACAGTAAAGGCCCACAAATCCCCTGGAGAGACTTCTCATTTGCCCTGTTTTCAACAAAACCATCTAGGATCTATTAAATACCAGCCTTGGGTTTAAAGCCGTACAAATATGTGTGGTGCAGAAAAGCAGGGGAATAAGAAGGGGAGGGGGAGATTTGCATTTCGACCAGAAAAGTTTAGTTCCCCATTCTTATTTTGTGCAAAGCCAAAATAACTCTAAAACACATTTCAGAACATCAACAAAGAATGTTACATCACGTATGCATCTGAGCATGAAGAAATGTCACGATCAAAAACAAAGAGGAATTGGGAGACTGGAAACCAAATGTTCTGATGGCACAGATCCCTTGACGGGCAGCCATGTTTCCTCCGTAGTCTGCTGTGCGCTGTATAAGAAAATTATCTCCATGAACCCTCGGTGTTTTCCCAGGCAGACCATAAATGAACACTGTCCTGCACACACACACAATGAGGCTTTGCAGTGAAGGCAAAACAAGAAATTTCCTCAAAAATGAATGCGTGTAGTATTTTCAAGTCAATGCGTCTAAATCAGGAGGGACAAGAAGAAGAAAAGGAGGAAACAAGTCAAGAGATGTTTAGAAAACCTGTCACTAAAAAATCTGAGCACCAAAAGACTAGAAAGGCTGTTGCCTAAACCACGTTATTTCTTTTCCACATCTCTTGGGATGGAAATGCCAGCATTAGGACACATCCCTTAGTATTTGGGGGTTTTGTCCCCCTGGCCCCCAGAACACTCTGTGTCTTCCTTCTCTGCACTCTTTGCTCTGAGGCACCCAGGGCTTTGGCGGGGTTGAGGCATATGCAGCAGGCAGCAGGGCTCAGGATGCAGGAGGTCTTTCTGACTGCAAAGCAGGTGTGTGCAGGCAGGATGACTAGCAGGCCCCGGGTACCTGGCCAGTGTTCGCACTCCCCTCCAGGACCCGCTTCAGCATGCAGTGCTCTCAGCCTCCTATGGAACTGACACAAAATGGTTTAGATTTTTAAAAACTGAGCCCAGAAATGAAGCAGAAGCAATGGTAGTATATAGGAGGAGAACAGAGGTAAATGTTAGCCTGCTGAAAGGCGCGGAATGATTACCGAGAGTATAACCTCACATTTGCCAAAACTCCGTGTATCATCCTGCCTCTGTTCTCACATTCCTGTTCCTGAGATACAGCATTTTCTTCCATAATGAACATTGTTCTCCTTTTCACTCAAAGGAAGACAAAGGTTACCAAGTTATTCAGAACTTGGAATAATATAGTTGGCTTCTCGACAGTGAGATAATATTAAAAGGTCTATGAATTAGCCACTAGAATAAAGCAGCTACAACCCATCTCTAATGAAACACAGAATATTTGCATTTTAAAACTGTGCTTTGTAACTTAAAATAGTGTGTGTGTGTGTGTGTGTGTGTAAAAGGTGAAATATATCCACCATGTTCATATTTCAACAGAGTACTAAGATCTTACTGGAAACCAGATTGGAGGCCAATACCTGGCATCTGAAGAAAACATTATGGAGATTTGTAATTCTGCATGAATGTACAGCTTGTTCTCCAAAGCTACTCTTTGAAGAAAATTTCTCTGTCTCTTTTTAAAAATAAATGTACATTTGCAAAATCTATAGAGTCTTTAGTATAAAAAAAAAAGTTGAGGGTCAAAATTTAAAAGGAAGAAAATAAAAATATCTCAGAATACCACCACCCAAACAGCTATCACTTTGGTGCTTAGCCAATCTCTGTGCATATATATCCACAAATATAAAGCAGTGGTTTACATAAATGTTGCATTGCAAAATGATTTACTTTATAATCTGCGCCCTGCTTTTTCTTTACTTTAGAATAAGTCATGAGAGTTCTTTCCATGACATTGACTATCCCAAACATATTAATGAGAGCATAGCAGCCTATTAAATACAAAATATGTGTGCATTATACATAAGTGAAAACTAATGGTGGGCGTGGTTTCCAGATTGGAGTATTATCCCTTTTGGGGAAATCTTGAACATTTGGATTGCTCATCAAAGGTACCTATATTTTGCATTTTGGCATAACACTAGATATAAAGCTGATATATCAGTTTCAAAATATCTTTTGATAATTGATCTTTATTAAAGATATTTCCTTCCTGGTATAAACTTTATAGATTTAAAAATAAATCTAACATTAAAGACATATAAAACAGTTTTCTGTGCATATTTTGAATTAAATTGTATTAAATTAAGGCAAAAATATTTGGTATGGAAAGAGAATTAAATAAAAATTCTGTAAGCTTACTAATTATCTTTTGGGTTCAGACTTTTCTCTTAACACAGATACCACTTTTTTTTTCCCTATAAAAAAGATAAATATTTGAGGAAGTTGTGTGAACCTCTACAGACCAAGAAGCTATAATTTGGTGGACTGCAGATCTGTCTTCTTTTGCTCCAGAAATAAAGCCAATCCTTAGGAACCATGGGCAAACCTCCAAACCATTATTTTGATCCTCTTTCCTTGCTTATCATTTTAATCACTTGGACTCCACGGAGTCAAAAATCACTAATTTGACTAACATTACCATATATTTATCCTTCCACTCTCAGGAGAGGGACACAGACACAGATATAGAAGAATACATTTAAAAACTGGAAGCCTCAGTGGGAGAGAAAATAATCAGATAGAACTCATCAGCCTAACTATTCAAAGTTACTTTCCTGTTACTCCACATCATTATAATCCATGATTTGCCATATCCAGTTCTTTCCTTCCTAGACATGAAGGATACATCACTCTTCAACCTTCTTGTGGTCGGGCAAGGCATGGTGACATGTTCTCACCATGATATGTGAATGGAAGTGATACATACCACCTCTGGGCTGATGCAATGTAAAGTCTCCAAAATTCTCCAGGTCCTCCTTGACCCCCAAACGTCCAGACATTCTAGCTACATGATGATGGAGCCTCCATCTGCCTGGGTCCCTGAGTGACTATGTGGAGTAGACTTCCACACTGATATATAATCAGACATATAAACCAAACAAGAAAAAAATACCATATTTTGAGCCACTGAGTTTTGGGGATTGTTTGTTACTACACCACAACCTAGAGTCCCTGATTTATAAACTCTGTGCTTAACAACCTGTGAGAGAGTAAAATTTATTGTAGGGAACAGAGGCGGGGCTGGGATTCAGGAGAAAAGAATTTTGGTCTTACATCAGCCACGAAATCACCATTAGACTTGAATAAATCATTTCTATCTTAAGGCCTCAGTTACTTTTCATTTCTGAATTTCTAAGATGAGATGATAACACTAAGTGCCGATCTAACCAATATCATACTGTTCTAATCATGGTGTTATATTAAGGCTTGATATCTTCCAGGCAAGACCCTATTCTTCTCTCTCTCTTTTTTTTTTCCAGACTTACTGAGGTATAAGTGACAAAATTGTAAGATATTTAAAGTGTACATCATAGTAATTCGATATATGTATACACTGAAAAAGGATTCCCACCATCTAGTTAATTAACATATCCATTACCTTACATATTTATCCCTTTCTTTGAGAATTCTTATTTTTTTTAAGATTTTATTTATTTTAGAGAGAGAGCAGGGGGAGATTGGGAGAGAGAATGGGAGCAAGCGTGGGGAGGGGCAGAGGGAGAGTGAGTCTGGAGCAGACCACACACTAAGTGGGGAGCCCTATCCCACAACCACGAGACCATGGCCTGAGCCAAAATCAGTCAGATGCTCAAACGACAGATCCACCCAGGCGCCCTGAGAATTCTTCTTTTTGATAATTATGCTGGCTATATATTTTAACTTTACTCTGTGTCTTTCATTTGAATTCTAGAAATAGCCTAGAAAATTTTATAACACATTTTCCCAGTATTTTTTTTGCATTGATTTTATAGATTGGTTAGAGGAAAACTGGCATCTTTGCTTTGTCTTCCCAAGTGTGAATATGATCCATATATTTCATTTTTCAGTTGTTTTTTTAGTATCCCTTGGTATTTATCCATATTATTTTGTTATGGCCCCATTAATTTCTAAAGTTGTTTCATTGTACCATCTCTTACCTAATTGTTGTTAATATTGTCAGAAAGTTTGTAGTACCTCATCCAAAAAACCAGCTTTAAAAAAAATTTACAAGTTTTATATATATTTATACATATATACATATGTATATAAATAAAGATTGATTTATTTGATAGAGCATAAGCAGGCAGAGTGGTGGGCAGAGGGAATGGGAGAGGGAGAAACAGGCTCCTCTCTGAGCAAACAGCTCGATGCACGGCTTGATCATGTGGTCATGTTGGTCATGTGGGGCATAACCCTGGGATTATGACTTGAGCTGAAGGTAGATGCTTAAACAACTGAGCCACCTAGGCATCCAAAGAATATATTTCTTCCATGAGATAAATATCTTATCTCTATTTCATCAAGTCCTTCATATGTACTTTTCTTTTTATTACTTGGGGGTTTGTTCAATTATTATTATTTGATAGCCTCGTAAGGAATAAGCTTAGCTCATTAAATTGTAATATTTCTTATTTCCTATTACACATACATAATAAATATTTTTTATCTGAGTAGATTTTAACTGCATAAGAAAAGGTTTACCATTGTACCTTTTTATCATTTGACTGTGTTTTGTAATTCCCATTATAAGTCATTTTCATCCTGCAGATCATATGAAGGACTTTATTCTCTTTAATTTTAATTTATAAAGGTATTATTTTTTAGGGCAGGTTCACTTTTTATTATTGGGCTTTAATTTTGTTTCATTTTAGTCAATGACTTTGAATTTGTTGAACTCTTAAGATCTTGGATATGAACAATTTTTGTTACTACTATGTTTCTTGAAAACAATGCATGCTCTCTATTTAGTACAGGGTTCTATATAAATCTATTTATTTGGATTTGTAAAATTAAGCTGTTTTGTATTTTAAAAATTATCTATTGTCTGTTTGATTCTGATGGCTTGATTTATCTGTTTCTGAGAGAACTGTGCTAACATATTTGTTTTTTATTTTATTTTATTTATTTATTTTTTTTAAGATTTTATTTATTTATTTGACAGAGAGATCACAAGCAGGCAGAGAGGCAGACAGAGAGAGAGGAGAAAGCAGGCTCCCTGCTGAGCAGAGAGCCCGATGCGGGGCTCTATCCCAGGACTCTGAGACCATGACCTGAGCCGAAGGCAGTGGCTTAACCCACTGAGCCACCCAGGTGCCCCAACATATTTGAATAGTCTTATGGATTTGTTAATTTTTTTTGATCATTTCAATTTTGCTTTATGCATTTTTATTTCATTTTGTTAGATGGATACAAATTTACAAATAATATGTTTTCTTGACAGATCGTTTTTTCAATATCAACTATGCTTTTTATATCTCTTAATTATTTTACATTAGATTCTATTTTGTCTACCATTAATAGACATTAGAAGTTTTAGCTAGAATATGCTAATATATACTTCATTCACTTCAAATTTTCTGTATTCTAAATGTGTATTTTCTATGTTGTAGTCATGTACCATTTAAAAACATAAAATTGGGTCCCTGGGTGGTTCAGTGGGTTAAGCCTCTGCTTTCAGCTTGGATCATGAACTCAGGGTCCTGGGATCGAGTCCTGCATCGGGCTCTCTGCTCAGCAGGGAGCCTGCTTCCTCCCTCTCTCTCTGCCTGCCTCTCTGTCTACTTGTGATCTCTCTGTCAAATAAATAAATTAAATCTTCAAAAAAAAAATAAAAACATAAAACTGATGTCTTCTACAAAATACAATCTCAGGGTTTGTTTTATAGTTTGTTTTCATTTATTTTACTAGGGACTTCATATATATATTCATATATACAGTATAGTCATGTATCTGTTCATATATATGTGTATGTATATACACATACACATATTTAATCTGAAGACTCTTCCTTTATTAGTTCGGGAAAATTTCCCAGATTTATTATTTTTTTTTAATTTTTTTATTTTTTCAGCATAACAATATTCATTATTTTTGCACCACACCCAGTGCTCCATGCAATCCATGGCCTCTACAATACCCACCACCTGGTGCCCCCAACCTCCCCCCCCCCTTCAAAATTCTCAGATCGTTTTTCAGAGTCCATAGTCTCTCATGGTTCACCTCCCCTTCCAATTTCCCTCAACTCCCTTCTCCTCTCCATCTCCCCTTGTCCTCCATGCTATTTGTTATGCTCCACAAATAAGTGAAACCATATGATAATTGACTCTCTCTGCTTGACTTATTTCACTCAGCATAATCTCTTCCAGTCCCGTCCATGTTGCTACAAAACTTGGGGATTCATCCTTTCTTTTTTTTTTTTTTTTTAACAGCTTTATAAACATATATTTTTATCCCCAGGGGTACAGGTCTGTGAATCGCCAGGTTTACACACTTCACAACACTCACCATAGCACATACCCTCCCCAATATCCATAACCCAACCCCCTCTCCCAACCCCCTCCCCCCATCAACCCTCAGTTTGTTTTGTGAGATTAAGAATCACTTATGGTTTGTCTCCCTCCCAATCCCATCTTGTTTCATTTACTCTTCTCCTACCCCCTCAACCCCCCATGTTGCATCTCCTCTCCCTCATATTAGGGAGATCATATGATAGTTGTCTTTCTCCGATTGACTTATTTCGCTAAGCATGATACCCTCTAGTTCCATCCACGTCATCGCAAATGGAAAGATTTCATTTCTTTTGATGGCTGCATAGTATTCCATTGTGTATATATACCACATCTTCTTTATCCATTCGTCTGTAGATGGACATCTAGGTTCTTTCCATAGTTTGGCTATTGTAGACATTGCTGCTATAAACATTCGGGTGCACGTGCCCCTTCGGATCACCACGTTTGTATCTTTAGGGTAAATACCCAGCAGTGCAATTGCAGGGTCATAGGGTAGTTCTATTTTCAACATTTTGAGGAACCTCCATGCTGTTTTCCAGAGTGGTTGCACCAGCTTGCATTCCCACCAACAGTGTAGGAGGGTTCCCCTTTCTCCGCATCCTCGCCAGCATCTGTCATTTCTTGACTAGTTAATTTTAGCCATTCTGACTGGTGTGAGGTGATATCTCATGGTGGTTTTGATTTGTATTTCCCTGATGCCGAGTGATATGGAGCACTTTTTCATGTGTCTGCTGGCCATCTGGATGTCTTCTTTGCAGAAATGTCTGTTCATGTCCTCTGCCCATTTCTTGATTGGATTATTTGTTCTTTGGGTGTTGAGTTTGCTAAGTTCTTTATAGATTTTGGACACTAGCCCTTTATCTGATATGTCATTTGCAAATATCTTCTCCCATTCTGTCAGTTGTCTTTTGGTTTTGTTCACTGTTTCCTTTCTGTGCAAAAGCTTTTGATCTTGATAAAATCCCAAAAGTTCATTTTTGCCCTTGCTTCCCTTGCCTTTGGTGATGTTCCTAGGAAGATGTTGCTGCGGCTGAGGTCGAAGAGGTTGCTGCCTGTGTTCTCCTCGAGGATTTTGATGGATTCCTTTCTCACATTGAGATCCTTCATCCATTTTGAGTCTATTTTCGTGTGTGGTGTAAGGAAATGATCCAATTTCATTTTTCTGCATGTGGCTGTCCAATTTTCCCAACACCATTTATTGAAGAGGCTGTCTTTCTTCCATTGGACATTCTTTCCTGCTTTGTTGAAGATGAGTTGACCATAGAGTTGAGGGTCCATTTCTGGGCTCTCTATTCTGTTCCATTGATCTATGTGTCTGTTTTTGTGCGAGTACCATGCTGTCTTGATGATGACAGCTTTGTAATAGAGCTTGAAGTCCGGAATTGTGATGCCACCAACTTTGGCTTTCTTTTTCAATATTCCTTTGGCTATTCGAGGTCTTTTCTGGTTCCATATAAATTTTAGGATTATTTGTTCCATTTCTTTGAAAAAAATGGATGGTACTTTGATGGGAATTGCATTAAATGTGTAGATTGCTTTAGGTAGCATAGACATTTTCACAATATTTATTCTTCCAATCCAGGAGCATGGAACATTTTTCCATTTCTTTGTGTCTTCCTCAATTTCTTTCATGAGTACTTTATAGTTTTCTGAGTATAGATTCTTAGTCTCTTTGGTTAGGTTTATTCCTAGGTATCTTATAGTTTTGGGTGCAATTGTAAATGGGATGGACTCTTTAATTTCTCTTTCTTCTGTCTTGTTGTTGGTGTAGAGAAATGCAACTGATTTCTGTGCATTGATTTTATATCCTGACACTTTACTGAATTCCTGTACAAGTTCTAGCAGTTTTGGAGTGGAGTCTTTTGGGTTTTCCACATAGAGTATCATATCATCTGCGAAGAGTGATAGTTTGACTTCTTCTTTGCCGATTTGGATGCCTTTAATTTCCTTTTGTTGTCTGATTGCTGAGGCTAGGACTTCTAGTACTATGTTGAATAGCAGTGGTGATAACGGACATCCCTGCCGTGTTCCTGACCTTAGCGGAAAAGCTTTCAGTTTTTCTCCATTGAGAATGATATTTGCGGTGGGTTTTTCATAGATGGCTTTGATAATATTGAGGTATGTGCCGTCTATCCCTACACTTTGAAGAGTTTTGATCAGGAAGGGATGCTGTACTTTGTCAAATGCCTTTTCAGCATCTATGGAGAGTATCATATGGTTCTTGTTCTTTCTTTTATTAATGTGTTGTATCACATTGATTGATTTGCGGATGTTGAACCAAACTTGCAGCCCTGGAATAAATCCCCCTTGGCCGTGGTGAATAATCCTTTTAATGTACTGTTGAATCCTATTGGCTGGTATTTTGGCGAGAATTTTTGCATCTGTGTTCATCAAAGATATTGGTCTGTAGTTCTCTTTTTTGATGGGATCCTTGTCTGGTTTTGGGATCAAGGTGATGCTGGCCTCATAAAATGAGTTTGGAAGTTTTCCTTCTATTTCTATTTTTTGGAACAGTTTCAGGAGAATAGGAATTAGTTCCTCTTTAAATGTTTGGTAGTATTCCCCCAGGAAGCCGTCTGGCCCTGGGCTTTTGTTTGTTTGGAGATTTCTGACGACTGTTTCAATCTCCTTACTGGTTATGGGTCTGTTCAAGCTTTCTATTTCTTCCTGGTTCAGTTGTGGTAGTTTATATGTCTCTAGGAATGCATCCATTTCTTCCAGATTGTCAAATTTGTTGGCGTAGAGTTGCTCATAGTATGTTCTTATAATTGTCTGTATTTCTTTGGTGTTCTTTGTGATCTCTCCTCTTTCATTCATGATTTTATTTATTTGGGTCCTTTCTCTTTTCTTTTTGATAAGTCTGGCCAGGGGTTTATCAATCTTATTAATTCTTTCAAAGAACCAGCTCCTAGTTTCGTTGATTTGTTCTATTGTTTTTTTGGTTTCTATTTCATTGATTTCTGCTCTGATCTTTATGATTTCTCTTCTCCTGCTGGGTTTAGGGTTTCTTTCTTGTTCTTTCTCCAGCTCCTTTAGGTGTAGGGTTAGGTTGTGTACCTGAGACCTTTCTTGTTTCTTGAGAAAGGCTTGTACCGCTATATATTTTCCTCTCAGGACTGCCTTTGTTGTGTCCCACAGATTCTGAACCGTTGTGTTTTCATTATCATTTGTTTCCATGAATTTTTTCAATTCTTCTTTAATTTCCTGGTTGACCCATTCATTCTTTAGAAGGATGCTGTTTAGTCTCCATGTATTTGGGTTCTTTCCAAATTTCCTCTTGTGATTGAGTTCTAGCTTTAGAGCATTGTGGTCTGAAAATATGCAGGGAATGATCCCAATCTTTTGATACCGGTTGAGACATGATTTAGGACCAAGAATGTGATCTATTCTGGAGAATGTTCCATGTGCACTAGAGAAGAATGTGTATTCTGTTGCTTTGGGATGAAATGTTCTGAATATATCTGTGATGTCCATCTGGTCCACTGTGTCATTTAAGGCCTTGATTTCCTTGTTGACCTTTTGCTTGGATGATCTGTCCATTTCAGTGAGGGGAGTGTTAAAATCCCCTACTATTATTGTATTATTGTCGATGTGTTTCTTTGATTTTGTTATTAATTGGTTTATATAGTTGGCTGCTCCCACGGTAGGGGCATAGATATTTAAAATTGTTAGATCTTCTTGTTGGACAGTTCCTTTGAGTATGATATAGTGTCCTTCCTCATCTCTTATTATAGTCTTTGGCTTAAAATCTAATTGATCTGATATAAGGATTGCCACTCCTGCTTTCTTCTGATGTCCATTAGCATGGTAAATTCTTTTCCACCCCCTCACTTTAATCCTGGAGGTGTCTTCGGGTTTAAGATGAGTTTCTTGTAGGCAACATAGAGATGGGTTTTGTTTTTTTATCCATTCTGATACCCTGTGTCTTTTGATTGGGGCATTTAGCCCATTAACATTCAGGGTAAGTATTGATAGATATGAATTTAGTGCCATTGTATTGCCTGTAACGTGACTGTTATTGTATATTGTCTCTGTTTCTTTCTGATCTACTACTTTTAGGGTCTCTCTTTGCTTAGAGGACCCCTTTCAATATTTCCTGTAGATCTGGTTTGCTATTTGCAAATTCTTTCAGTTTTTGTTTGTCCTGGAAGCTTTTAATCTCTCCTTCTATTTTCAATGATAGCCTAGCTGGATATAGTATTCTTGGCTGCATGTTTTTCTCATTTAGTACTCTTAATATATCATGCCAGCTTTTTCTGGCCTGCCAGGTCTCTGTGGATAAGTCTGCTGCCAATCTAATATTTTTACCATTGTATGTTACAGACTTCTTTTCCCGGGCTGCCTTCAGGATCTTTTCTTTGTCACTAAGACTTGTAAATTTTACTATTAGGTGACGGGGTGTGGACCTATTCTTATTGATTTTGAGGGGGGTTCTCTGAACCTCCTGAATTTTGATGCTTGTTCCCTTTGCCATATTGGGGAAATTCTCTCCAATAATTCTCTCCAATATACCTTCTGCTCCCCTCTCTCTTTCCTCTTCTTCTGGAATCCCAATTATTCTAATGTTGTTTCGTCTTATGGTGTCACTTATCTCTCGAATTCTCCCCTCGTGGTCCAGTAGCTGTTTGTCCCTCTTCTGCTCAGCTTCTTTATTCTCTGTCATTTGGTCTTCTATATCGCTAATTCTTTCTTCTGCCTCATTTATCCTAGCAGTGAGAGCCTCCATTTTTGATTGCACCTCATTAATAGCTTTTTTGATTTCAACTTGGTTAGATTTTAGTTGTTTTATTTCTCCAGAAAGGGCTTTTATATCTCCCGAGAGGGTTGCTTTAATATCTTCCATGCCTTTTTCAAGCCCGGCTAGATCCTTGAGAATTGTCATTCTGAACTCTATATCTGACATATTACCAATGTCTGTATTGATTAGGTCCCTAGCCTTTGGTATTGCCTCTTGTTCTTTTTTTTGTTGTGAATTTTTCCGCCTTGTCATTTTGTCCAGATAAGAGTTTATGAAGGAGCAAGTAAAATACTAAAAGGGTGGCAACAACCCCAGGAAAATATGCTTTAGCCAAATCAGAAGAGATCCCGAATTGTGAGGGGGGAGAAAGGGGATAAAAAGGGGTTCAGAAAGAAAGAAAAAAAAAAAAGAAACTATTAAAAAAAAGAAAGCCGATAAAGAAAAAATATAAAAAGAGGAAAAAATATATATATATTAGATAAACTATTTAAAAAACGTTAAAAAAAGAAAACGGTAAAGTTAAAAAAAATTTAGCAGAAGAAGAGAAAAAGAAAAAAAAAATTGAAAAAGAGAAAAAAATTAAATTAACTGCAAGGCTAAAAAATCATGGGGAGAGAGCCATGAGTTCTGTGCTTTGCTTTCTTCTCCTCTGGAATTCCGCCGCTCTCCTTGGTAGGTGAACTTGGTCCTGGCTGGGTTTCCCGTTGATCTTCTGGGGGAGGGGCCTGTTGTAGTGATTCTCAAGTGTCTTTGCCCCAGGCGGAGTTGCACCGCCCTTACCTGGGGCCACGCTGAGTAATCTGCTCGGGTTTGCTGGGTTTGCTTCCGGGAGCTTTTGTTCCCTGAGCGCTTTCCATAGAGTTCCAGAAGACGGGAATGAAGATGGCGGCCTCCCGGTCTCCGGCCCGGAGGAGCCAAGAGCTCGGGGCCCCACTCCTCAGTGCGCCCTCAGAGAACAGCGCCCAATGACTCCCGTCACCCTGGCCTCTGGCCGCGCTCCGAGCTGACCGAGCCTGCGACCGGTTCAAGGCAACCCCGAGCTGAGAGTCACTCCTCGGCTCTGTCTCTGTAGCCGGCTTCCCCGTTCTAATACCGGTAAGCTCTGCGACACTCAGACACCCCCGATCCTTCTGCGACCCTGTGGGAGCTGAGTCCGCACTGACCCCGCCTGGGCTTCACCCCAGTTAAGCCTCTGGAGCGATGTCCCTCAGCAGAACAGACTTTTAAAAGTCCTGATTTTGCTCCGTTGCTCCGCCGCTCGCCGGGAGCCGGCCCCTCCCCCCGCGGTCTATCTTCCTGTCGCTTTGGATTCACTTCTCCACCAGTCCTACCTCTCAGATAGTGGTTGATTTTCTGTTTCTGGAATTGCTGTTCTTCTTCTCTTCAATCTCCCGTTGGATTTGTAGGTGTTTGCAATCTTTAGATAAGCTATTTAGCTGATCTCCCGCTACCCGAAGTAGTCTCAGCCTGCTACTTCTCCGCCATCTTGACTCCTCCTCCTCCCAGATTTATTATTGCCTCTTCTTTATTCTCTCTTTTTCTGAGACTCATATATGATATGAGCTGTAGTTTTCCTCTCTATGAAATTTCATTATCTTATCTTATCCTTATGCACAGATTTCTGAATGATTTCCTCATATCTAACTTTGCTATTTTCTTTTACAGTGTGTTTAGTATTCTTCTTTAACCATCTATTGATTTTTAATATTTTATTCTAAAATTTCTATTTTGTTTATTTCCAATAGTACATTACATGTGCCTAAATTAGGTAGATCTATAGTTTTTCCTTAAGTTTTCATTATCTATTGCAAGTATTAGAGCAATAATTAGAATCATATAGTTAATGTACTAACTGACTTTCCATGATTTTCTGTAACTATCTGACAGTAAGAATATGCTCAAGTAAGAATTTAGCCTCCAAGATAGAGTTTCCCAAACAAACAAAAACTAAAGGAGTTCATGACCACTAAACCAGTTATGCAAGAAGTATTGAAAGGAGCTCTTTGAGTGGAAAGGAGAGACCATAAATGAAAGTAGAGATGTAGGAAACACAAAAACAGTAAAAGTGAATTTTGCTGTAAAAGATCAGTCAAGAAATTTACACACACACACACACACACACACAGGATACAAAATAAAATAGCAAGGGCCTAAAATATGAATACAAAGAATTATCTGTATTAAAGTCTATGTTTGATGGCTTGATGGAAAGTTGAATTTAAGGCTACATTTCAATTTCAAGTATGACTGCTGGCATGTCCTGCTTTTCTAGTTTTTCTTGTGCTAAAATTCTAACTTCATATTTTTCAAGAAAAATTTCACTTTTTTCCCCACATTTTCATGATTGTTGGTATATAGTTGTACATTTTATTCTTCCACACATTAAAAAAATTACCCACTGCTCTAGTCATGCACTTTTTCTTTCCTCATACAACCTTGTCAAAACAAGGTGTGCATGCATGGATGAATGGATATGCTGCCATCAAACCGAGGACACCAGCTGTGGTTCTGTGAACTGCCATCTCTGCAACTGTCACTGAGCTTTGTTACTTTTAAAAAGCTATCACCTTTGGGAATGAAACCCCTTCAAAGCTTCTTACTTTTGCAGTAAAGGTTTTGGATTACATCCTCGATTTAATCCCTCTTCCATCTAAAGTTCCTTTTCCACAATTGTTAATGCACTAATGACACCCCCTTTGTAATTTCCCTATGCAATTTGGTCCGTTTTATGGTTTTTGGCCAGAGAGAAGAAGCTTCAATGTACAGCTAGCATGCCATGGTAAAATTAACTGCACATTTTTTTTTTTTTTTTAGGTTTTTATTAGCAAGGAGAGCAGCTCGTAAGTCACTCTTTCCCAAAAAGATTTATGACCATATAACCTAGATTTACATTAAAAAACACATCACTTTTTTGATAATTTATCCCTGGCAAACATATTTGCTTGGTTGGTCTATGTCAAACAGGTCAAAGATAAACATTTATATAAATATATATTTACACATACACACATATATAACAGCATATATTATAGCACATATATTATATATACAAGCTCCCAGCATGTTTTTTGATAGTTGTATAGCTTTGGATCTAGCTTCAAGATTTTTCCTTTTAGTTGTGCTAGTCTGCTTCTTAAAATATGCATTGGTATGTGTATGTATATTTGGGTATATCACATGACGTATGTATAACATATATAATATACACTATGTATCATATTATATATTACATATACTGTGTGTTTTATATTATATATGTGCATATAAATATTTGTATACATATACACATTTATGTATTCACACAATGAATGTTTTAAATATATAACATTGTAAGACATGGAATATACATTATATAAATATGAAATATTATAAATTATGTATAATTAACACACACATATAGATACACAAAAATATACATTAATATTTTTGACAAGTTTCTCTGATGTTTGTTTGTGTAGCTTATTTTATCTGTTAAGGTAGTGTTCAAGCTTACTCCTTACATAGCCTTAAACCCACCAGAAACCAAATATATTCTCTTTGGCCTAATTAAGAGCAAATTTTATCCAGTAATTTAAAAAAAATCAGGGGTGCCTGGGTGGCTCAGTGCGTTAAGCCTCTACCTTCGGCTCAGGTTATGATCTCAGGGTCCTGGGGTTGAGCCCTGCATTGGGCTCTCTGCTCAGTGGGGAGCCTGCTTCCCCTTCCCCCGACCTCTGCCTACTCTCTCTCTCTCTGTCAAATTAAAAAAAAAAAAAATCTTAAAAAAAATCAGATACTGTGATTTTCAGCTCTAGAGTTTCCATTTTATTCTTTTACAGTTTGTATTTCTTTGCTGAGGTTTCTTATCTATTTATTCATTACATGTATATTTTCCCTTAGCTCATTTAGCTTGGTTATGATCACTGCTTTAATGTTATTTACTAATTCCAAAATCAGGACTATTTGGAAGTCAGCCTTCATTGATTTTTTTTTTTCTCTTGAAAATGAGTAACATTGACTATATATTTGAATACCAAACAATTTTGGATTGTATCATGTATCACATGAATGTTACATCATGGAGATGCTGTGTTGTATTATGGCCCAATAAGGAGTGTAGATATTTTGCTTTAGCAGGTAATTAACTTGGGCTCCAAATGCCCACTCAATTGTTAAGTAAGCAGCTGAAATCTCAGTTTTTTGTTTTTTGTTTTTTTGTTTTCTTTAATTGGACTTCTTATAAGCTGCTTACTTAGTGCAAGAGTAGCTCAGGGATCAGCTAGAGATTTTAGAAGAGTTTACAGACAGAATTTGGAGCTCCTTCTCTGAATTTGTCCTTTCCAGAAATCTCCCTTTAACATTCCAATGGTCCCTCAGATTATAATACCTATGGGTTTTTTTCAAATCATAGTTTTGGTCAGTATACAGTGGTGAGTTTTGGTTCCCTCAGTCTGCAAGCCATAAAAAATGTTTAACTTAACCATACTAGTCCTTTAATTTAAGGATTAGTTCCCTTCCAAAATTTGCTTTCTTTTATTCCCCAGAGTTTATTATTGTCATCTTAGGGACATTTGGTCTGTTAGGAGTTTTTTCAGCCATCCAGAAAGCAGACCTGAATATTCCCCTGAGTTCTATGAGCCTTTTTTTTTTTTTTAATATAGTCATCTGGAAGACAGCAAGAGGAATTAAAATTTATATAGGTCATTCTAGTAAAATAAACTTGAAAGAAAAAAGTTAGTAAGAAAACTAATTAAGTGGTGAGATTCTTCATGGCTTAAGAAAGAAAAAAGGGAAATTGGAAGACAAGGAAAATACAATTCACAAAACTTTGCTTCCAAGCATGGGGAAAAGATATCATACCCAGGTTCTCTTGCTTGTGTCCCATTGTCAAAAGCTATGTCTCATTATCACGTCTAGATGCAAGGGAGCCTACACATTCCCATGGCTCCCTTGTCATCCTCTGTAGTGGAGGAAGACCAGGAAAAGGAAGGTGAAATTACTGTTAAGTAGCCTGAAGTACATTACCAGCCACTGTTTCCACTTTGGTTTCTAAACTTATCCCATGCATCATCTTCCTTATAAAGTTTGAAGGCTGGATCTTCCTCTCTCAAACACAAGCATACTTGTTTCAACCAATCTAGTTTGGATAGAGTTTATGGAATAGAGTTCACCAAGAATAGGAAAGAAGCATCTTATTTCATCAGCTCTCAGTCTTTGATGACAGTAGACACTTAAATCCTCTCCCTATAAACAGGGAAACTATTTCTCAGATGTGTTTTGCACATCTTCCTGCTGGATATATTCACCATTATGGTGTGGATAAAATCTAAGAAGGTCTCTCTGGTTAAGGTAAAATGTTTAAGAAAGTTTCCTTTTGCTCTTCTTTTTTTGTGGTTATTGGTTATTAACTTTAGTGTAACACAGTGGAATATTTCAATAAGTTGTGAAGTGTATCTCAATTTGCTGCTAATAATGCTTAAATACCAAGTTTTGCCAGTTACTTTAAAACTACATTAAATTCAGTGTTATTTCTCTAGCAGTGTCATTCAAACCTCTTGCATTCTAATGGGCTTTCTTAAACAGAAAGTAAAGAGGGAAATCTTAATATTTTAAAATTTTACTTGGGGATGTTTCACCCATATGAGAAATTTCTGACCTGTCACAGGAAAGAAAAAAAAAAATCATTCAGAACGATCTGTCTTGGTTATTAGAGAACACAAGAAGTTCCTATCCTAAATGGAGAAGTTGTTAAGTAAAATGGAGCTCAGAACAAGAGGTTCTGAGTGGATGGAAGATATTGGCACCAATGTCAATGAGGACAAAAATGGATGAACACTAATAATGAACAAGAATACTGCATAAGTAAATATGCTGTCCCATGTGGCACTTAGCTATGCCAGGAAAAAAATAAAGGTCATGACAAGAAAAAAAAAAAAAAAAAAAGTAAGTATGAAACTTGTCCAGAATCTACAGGTCTATTGTGAGAGGGGAAAATAGTGTTATGAGTAGGAAAGATATATACACCTGCCAAGTGGATTTTTGAACCAAGCTAGAGAACATTTAGGTTAAAATAAAGAGAGAGGGCAGCACAGTGGGATCACTGAGGGGAGGACTACTCAGGCAGATGGAGGCTGGGTTTTGGGATGTTGATCATAAAACTGACACAAGGGGAAGATATTGCAGTGATGAGGGACCTCAAACACCTTTTCAATTGCTTGAAATTCTCATTTTCCTAAAAGCAGTGCCACTGATAATTCTTGATGTGCCTTCTCCCAACTTCATCCCTTAGGTAGCAGAAAAAAAACTATTTTAGGCCCAGATCTATGCACTAGAGGGGAATGAATAGACCCGAAGGAAGTTACAGTTATCTTGGGATACAGTGTATGGGGCACGGTCAGAAGTATCACCTGGACTTCAAAGAGAAAGACCTGTAAAAATTCAGAAATATAGAGGGTACAATCTCTGTGGCTCAAGTCTCTTAAAGAAATATTGTTAAAGAAGTATGGGCTCATCCATAGGAAAAAACACTCAGTTATTCCACTGATAAATAAAATTTGGTACAGATTAATGTGGCCACACAGGCAGCTCTCTAATAGGGTCAAATTCTAAAAGACCATGAATTAGAAATGAAACAGAACAGGACCTGAGGCTCATGGACAGTGGCAGCAAGCACAGAGGGTTTTTGTTTGTTTTTGTATTTGTTTTGCTTGTTTTTAGGCAGCATATTGAAAGCCTGTCACTGCTGCTGTGTGGGATATACTGTTTGCAGGGTACTCAGCTTGGTGTGGTCTTGACCCAACATCCTCTGGGGTTAGTCATAAGGTGGTACTAGAATAATATTCATCAGTGATTATTTTGCTCTCATTGTCATTGCTTTGCAGGGTGCTCAGGGTTCATTTCAGATACCCAGTCTCTAGAAATTGATTGCTCTGCAAGTTTGCTCCCTCAAATATATGGCGAAATGTATTCCAGTATTTTCTACGTACCAAGAAAAGGCTGCTCTCCATATTTGAACTGAGGGCTCTGAAACTGTGGCTCTTCTTCCAGGCTCTGCTCTCCTGATGTGGGCAAATAAGAGGATCTTGTTTAGTTTCCTAACTGAAAAACTTGCGTTAGAAAAATGGACACCTTCAAATTTTCTATGTAAGGTCACTTTGCATATCCCTCCTTGTTGGCCTTAGCACCTCCATGATGTTTTGTGTGTGATGATTGTTTAATGTTTCCCATGACATTAGTGCAAAGACATAGTTGTGTTTCCACTGAATCAGGCCCAATATGGCACTGGCAAAATTAAATTATCTTTTTAATGGAGTTCTTTTTCTTTCCTTCCTTAGTATTTGTAAGTTCTTGGGGTTTTGTTGTTGTTGTTGTTTCTTTGTTTACATGGAGGTCAGGAACAATTATCTATCAGTAAATAATGAACTATGATTTTTATCAAAGGACAAACAGTTGATTTGTCGAAAAAATCTTTTTCATTATACTTTAATTTCTAAAAAATTAAAAATTTGATACATGCTAAAGAACCTTGAAATAAGGATGACATTTTAAAGCATGATAACCAAACAGCTCTAAATCCATGAACTGGATATTATCTAGAATGTTATCTAGAATATTTTCAGTATTGTGGAAACCTTTCCATGAGCTCCTCCAAAGTACTATCCCATAGCTTCACTGCTAAATATCATTACTACTTTGGTTTTTGTCTTGTCATGTCTCTTTTTAAAAGGCTTGACACCATATATATATATATTTCAAATCGATATGTTCATAATTCCTTTTTTTGGGATTTTTATGAAGAAAATTTAAAAATAGCCATATATTGTCTATACTTTCTTGAACATGCTCTTTTGAACTCAATACTATTTTTCTAAGTTTGGTTATGTTTTAGATATAGCAGTAGTTCATTTCTTTGCACTCCTATAAAATGTTTCATTGCATGATTAACCATTTTTCTATGACAAACATTTGCACTGTTTATGGTTTTCAAGTACTTTAGGCAATGATGTTTTGAGCATATTGGTGCATATTTCAGTGTACTAATTGTGCAGGAGTTTCTCAAGGATACATACTTCTGAGTTGATTGGTCAGATCACAGAATATGTTCATGTGTAACTTTTGAAGAGTAAAGTCTACTAGGTAGCCCAAAACATAAATATATTTTAATTAATACTACATGTAACTCCATGATTATGAATAAATGCACTTATTTACATATTTGAATTCCAAATCAAGACATTATGCTAAACATTTTAAAAATATTTTATTTAAATACTTTATAGCATTAATGGTTCTATACACTCATGGATTAAAACAAACAAACAAACAAACAAGAAATCTGATTTTGTTCAGGCTGGCCAGGCTCCAGGTGATAAGGCAAACTTAATGAAGTCAATCATAACAATCTTTTTAACCTTTTGTCAGGCATTTCTGGATAAACATAGAGAAGAAATAGTGAAGAGAGAAAAATTATCAAACACATGAAAAGTTTCATTGATTTTGAAGAAACGTACAAAAAATGATTCTAAGAATCAGAGGTAAATAATATGTGCATGATCCTTCAATTACATATTAATTTTGTATCTTGTTCTAGTATTTGTAAGTCTTAGATGTTTAACTTCAGTGAAATATGTGACTAGTCCAGTAAGAATGAACTGATGTCAAAATAATTCAAATTCCTTGTTTATCTTTATTGACAAAATAGATAATCATTAACAACACTACTTAAAATCTTTTCTCCTCAAACCAACTTCTATCATTCCTGAACAGCTACTCATTACTTGGTCCCTCTCAGATCTTCCTCCAAATTTCTTTTCTTCCCCAACCGATTTTTATTTTTGTCTTTATTACTTTATTTTCATCATTCTCTCTATATATTCTTAGGTAAAAAGGCACTTCTAGGGTTTGGTCAGCACTGTCCTAGAATATAAAGGGAGGAAGTCTTTTCATATTTATTGAGACATGTTTTATGACCCAGAATATTGTCTGTCTCAGTCAATCTTCCATGTGTGCTTGGAAAGAATGTGTATTTTGCCATTGTTGGGTGCAATGTTTTATAAATGCCAATAAGGTTGAGTGCCTTGATATTGTTCAAGTTTTCCATATCCTTACTGATATTCCTCCACTTGTTCTATCAATTATTAAGAATGGAGAATTGAAATTTTGTTGTAATTGGGGATTTATTTCTTATATAGTCCATTGGTTTTTAAATTCATGTTGATAAAGCTGTTTTTTAGGCACAGATGTGTTTGGAATTTTTATGTCCTCTTGAATTGATTCCTTTTTATTATGAAGTAACATTATTTTTTCCTTGTCTTCATCTTTTTTTTTTTTTTTTGAGTTTGAATCTATTTGGTACAAACTTAATATAGCCATTCCAGGTTTCTAAATCTAATGGTAGATGGGCATACCTTTTTTTTTCTTTCATTTTTAATCTATTTGTGTCTTTATATTTATTTTTTTTATTTTTATTTTTTTAAATGAGAAAGTCTTTTTTTTTTTTAAGATTTTATTTATTTATTTGACAGAGAGAGATCACAAGTAGACGGAGAGGCAGGCAGAGAGAGAGAGAGAGGGAAGCAGGCTTCCTGCTGAGCAGAGAGCCCGATGTAGGACTCGATCCCAGGACCCTGAGATCATGACCTGAGCCGAAGGCAGTGGCTTAACCCACTGAGCCACCCAGGCACCCTATTTGTGTCTTTATATTTAAAATGCATGTGTTTCTTATAATCCGTGTTATTACTTCTTGCTTTTTCATTCAATCTTAAAACCTCTAGCTATTGAATGGAGTACTTAGACCATTTATATTCAATGTGGCTATTGACATGGCTGTGTTTAAGTCTGTCATCTTCCTAATTTTTTCTGTTTATCTTTTCTTTTTTCTCTGCATTTCTGCTTAATTTCTGTAGTAATCGAATATTTTCTTGATATAAAATTTTATCTTTTATGGATGTATTTCCTAAAACTCTTTTTTAAAAATTTAAGAACTTGCTTTAGTGTGTATAGTACACATGTTTAAATTATCATAGTCTAGCTACAAGTGATATCATATCCCTTTATGTATAGGCTAAGAAATTTATAACATTATACTTTCTTTTTTTGATTTCCACTTTTAATTTTACACTTTTATCAATTATTTAAATATGTAGGTAAGTAGAATCTAGCTTGATAGATAAAATACATAGATGCTCATTGTAGCATTATTTAAGAGTGAAAGTAAGACAATTTCATTTCTAACACTTTAGCAATGTGTAACAGTGTACAGAGCTAATCATGTGATACGATATAAATTGACATGTGAAGATAAACAGACACAAAATGTGAACAGATAAAAGTATATTAAACATTAATGTGCATACATGATTCTTTTTTGCAGTTTTGTAAAAAAAAATTAGAGACACACTCAAACATATGATTAGAGCCACATGAATTTCATGTGTGAAACAAGTGCATAAATCTGTAGGCAGATAAATTATAAAAGACTAAAGTATGATGCAACATCTTAATTAAAAGAAAGACAAGGGGCGCCCTGGTGGCTCAGTGGGTTAAGCCGCTGCCTTAGGCTCGGGTCATGATCTCAGGGTCCTGGGATCGAGCCCCGCATTGGGCTCTCTGCTCAGCAGGGAGCCTGCTTCCTCCTCTCTCTCTGCCTGCCTCTCTGCCTGCTTGTGATCTCTCTCTGTCAAATAAATAAATAAAATCTTTAAAAAAAAAAGAATATTAAAATGAAGAGATCATTCTGGATTATCTGATCGAGTTCTAAATCTAATGAGAGTGTCCTTGTAAGAGAAAGGCACAAGGAGATTACACAGGCAGAGGAGAAGGCAGTGTGAAGAAAGGCACGGATAGGTGTGATGGAGACACAAAGCAGCCACCAAAACATTTAGGAAGTAAGGAACAGATTCTCCCCCTAGTGCCTGTGAAGGGAGCAAGGCCTTGATTTCAGCCCATTGATACTTATTCTAGATCTCTGGCCTCCAGAACGGTGAGAGAATAAATTTCAGTTTTTTATGTCACCACGTTTGTGGTAATTTGTTACAGTCGCCATAGGAAGCTAACACTCTAGAAAATAGGTATAAGTACTGGAAACAAGAAGACAGACAGAAATGAAAATTATTTGCAAATGATCTTGATATAGATATCCTCCCAATGCAATTAATAAAACAGTTCACTAAGACAGTTCATGTACAAATAAAAAGACAAAATTAAATAAGTTCTATGCACAGAAGTGATTAGTCATTAAACAAATATAATAAAAAAAAGAAGTATAAAGATATAATGACAATAGCACTACAAATATATCAATAAAATAATACCTTAAGATCAAACAATACATATTGAAGATTTATATGATTACAATTATTAAAAAATTTTAGGAAAATTAAGAAGATTTTGATTAACAGTATTCTCTAAGTCAGTCTATATGTATGTGAAACTCTAGTTAATATCTCAGCTGGATTCCTTTGACTGAAAAAAAAAGAAGATTCTAATTTTAATCTAGAAGAAAAATGTTTAAGATTTACCACAGCAGGGGCGCCTGGGTGGCTCAGTGGGCTAAAGCCTCTGCCTTCAGCTCAGGTCGCGGTCCCAGGGTCCTGGGATTGAGCCCCACATGGGGCTCTCTGCTCAGAAGGGAGCCTGCTTCCCCCCCTCTCTCTCTGCCTACTTGTGATCTCTATCTGTCAAATAAATAAATAAAATCTTTAAAAAAAAGATTTAGCACAGCAATTTAATAAATGGAATATGTTAATAAAATAAATTTTCGTGACTATAAAATAATACATCCTTTCAATTTTAAATCTTCATATCATCATTGCACTGAGACAAGAAAACAATGGAAAAAACTAAGAAGTCTAGAGATAATACATTTTAATCATCTTCTATTCACTCCATTGGTGATGGAGGAATTTCTATGGGGTTGTGGTGTAGTTGAACACAGGATATTTAGCACCGGACAAATATGTCATTGATAGGTTACATATGCTCACATATTTCTTCAGGAGAGAAAAACACTGCACCATACAGGGCCACATGGGGGTTGCACTAAAAAAAGAGTGAACAGCCAAAAGCTATAGGAGGTAGATGGTATAGTATTCAGTGGGTGCAGTACTCCTTAGTTTATACAGGAAGACATGTTTGGTATGTTTGAATAATTCCACTGCTGTTTCATGAAACACATTATTACTCAGGTATAAGTGGGAACTCTGCCTGTCACCCTTGATAAGGTAGGGTTGATAAGTAGGGTTGTTGGGCATGGGGACTCAGGGAGCACCATGGGGAAGGGATCTTATGGTTTGGTTAGGTCACTTGAGCCTCTCCTGTTTTACCAGATGTCAAGAAAGCATCTAATATGTAATATGGCTGTTTATTTATTTATTTATTTATTTATTTATTTATTTATGCTTTTGCTACATGTCTAATGTTGTTGGGGGAAGGCTTTTTTTTTTTTTTTTTCATTTGGTCAAAAATGGAAGCTCTATAGTCTTGCTGTGCTGCTCTCTCAGCACAGTCACTGTATTTGAGGACAGTTGAAGGATGCCACACCAGTTCTGAAATGGCACAAATATGACACACAGTTCTGCTCACAGTCCTTGTCCAGAACTAGACTCGTGGCCTAAAGGGGGACTACAAAGGAGACTTAGAAGTTGTTGGAACATAGATACTTGGGAAAGAACTATAGCTGAAGTTTAATTTATTCGTGTTCACACCTGGGTATGAAGGTTGTCTATTCTGGGTCCTGTACCTTCAGGAGCCTAGGATTTCATGAGAACACACACACACACTGAAGAATATAATGGACCCCAATGTCATTGGAAATGAAGGGCTTTGTGCTTTAGAGCACGACTCATAACTCTTAACCTCCACTCTCATGACTTAACACAATTTCAGGTTTCAGGTTGGGAGAGGCAGGAGTGGAACTCTACTCCAGGAATTCTGCCCTTGGACTAGAGACAAGAGGCAACTGTGTTCAACTACCATGAAAATGTTTTGCATTGATAAGTATGAAGATGGGTACTGCTTCAGATTGCAGGTGGAATTTGAGCAGTGGAAGCACCTAGGTAAGAAAAAAGACAAATTAATTAACATGTCAAATCTTTTCTCTGGGTGTGAATTTAATGCTGTGTATATATACTAATATATATGTATCTAATATATATATTATAGTTGTAACAGGTTCCCAGTATTGCCAAGTGTCTGCTTTGTTGCTACTTGAGGTTTTCAACTAACCCCTCCTAAGGTACCTACTTATGTATCGTAACACTGTTTATCTATCTGCAACAATTATACCTAATGGCTCTACAACATGTTGCAATATTAAGCAACTTCTGTTATTCTTAATTTTATATATACATCAGGATTGCCAGATAAAATATAGGACAGCCAGTTAAATTTGAATTTTAAATTTAAAAAATGGGGAACTTTTTAAGAATAAGTACATCTTATATAGTATTTGGGACATACTTGTACTAAAAACTATGGCTGTTTATCTGAAATTCAAATTTAATGGAGTGTCTTATATTTTTATTTGATAAAATTGGCAATATGCCTGAAGGACAATATTGATTGTTTACATTGAAAACTAGATGGATATTTAAGGCTAGAATTGTGAATAGTGTTTTGTCTAAAAACATACTGAGTATGATTTACAAAAATTTCAAAATATAAATGCAAATAAATTTCATTACATTTTTGTCCAAATTTGTGATTTTTAAATTTTTAATAGGAAATGATGAATACTTTAGAAGAAAAATAGCATTCCTGAAAACATATACTGTTTTTTGATTATTTACATTTGTTTCATATTCAAATTGTCTATGCTTTGAATATATACCTACTTTATATTTTAATCTTTTATATCTATCACTGTTGTTACTTGAACATAAATTAGGGGACAAATTTTGCATAACAACATAAGAAGGCAAAAAAAAAGCAAATTTTTTTAAAAGATTTTATTTATTTGACAGACAGAGAGATCACAAGTAGTCAGAGAGAGAGGAGGAAGCAGGCTCCCTGCTGAGCAGAGAGCCCAATGCGGGGTTTGATCCCAGGACCCTGGGACCATGACCTGAGCCGAAGGAAGAGGCTTTAACCCACTGAGCCACCCAGGTGCCCCCCAAAAAGCAAATTTTATAGAATAAATATACATTGATTTATATAGTATATATATATATATATATCTTCATATTATTAGTCATTCAAACACTGTTGAGCCATCTGTAGAACACCTAGACATGAACAGTAATTATTAAATTCAGCTGTCTTTGATATTTTTTATTTTCAGTCATATAAGTATATAAAAACCATAACTTTCCATACTAATGGACAACATATATTCCTTTGTTACCTGCTTCCCACATATTAAAAAAAACACTCATTTGTCATGGGAGACAATCACAAATACCAAGTAAACCAACACGTTTTTTTCCAAATCTAGGACCTCTCAGTGATACGTAGTAATTATTATATCAGGTCCAAAGGAGCTCCATTCAATATTCCGGAAATTCATGAATTTAAAGAAGCTACCTGCTGCCCCTTCCTCCATCCCACCCCAATATGCAGAGGTTGGACAAGGAGAAGATAACCACAATAAACATCCCCATTTGGAAGGTATAAAAATGAGAGACACCAGTCACAGGTTTGTAACAATTTTGAAATCCTTCTGGGTAAACATTCTTAGAGACCTTTTACTCTCTGGGTACAGAGAATTCTTTGTCTTGATTCTGCTCTTGGGGAGAAGCAACATTGTCTTTCCTCCTTAAGTCTCCAGGTGATGCCCTCTGGGATGTTCTTCACCTTCTTCTTCCTCCCCCTCCTCTTCCCCTTCCTCCCTCTCCTCCCCCTCCACATCCTACTTCTCCCCTTTCCCTTCCCCCTCCTCTCCCCCTCCCCTTCCCCCTCCCTCCCTCCTCCCGTTCCTCCTCCTCCACCTCCTCCTCCTTCTTCTTCTTCTTCTACACTTCTGGAAGGTCATGCAGCTTTCTTGTTGTGACTCCTGCCAGCAAAAATTTGGGAGTAAGAGGGTCATTTTGAGTCTCAAGCTCTTGATGGTTTCTTTGGTAGTAACTATTTGAAAGCTTAGTAGGCTTCTTATATTTTGACTTCAGTAAATTTCACATGCTAACAACTATACTGTCTATTCTCTTCCTTCTCATCATCCTCTTCCTTGTCATCATCATCTTCTTCTTCTCTTTCTTCTTCTTCTCCTACTCCTTCTCTTTTGACCCCTTCTTCTCCTCTCTCCTGCTTCCAACAGGTTATCTACAATCATAGGTATGACGGTTACACCTTTCGTCTAACCTTTGCCCTGAAGCATGTCAAACTACTGAGAAATTTTAACAATGGGTCTATAGGCTGCACTCTTGTTTTGATTTTTGTTTACATCATTTAAACTGAGTGGACAGCTTTATTGGGTATTTTTCCATTCAAAACCTCTTAACTCGACTCTAAAAGCAGTCTGCTTTTTCAACATCAGAACCTCTGCTTACTTTCATTTCTGCTCACCATCTGATATCTAATTGCCAAGCCATGTCTTCCTCAGCTAGGTTTTGATTATAGTCATTTCTCTCTTCTGGTACAAATTTATTATTAGTATGGCAACACCACTTTATGCTTTAGATTCCTGTATCCAAGAAGTATTAGGTAATGTGATTTAACTCTATCTTCTATCTGATGAAGAAAATTAAAACCCAGAGATTTTATGTCACTTCACAAATTCATATCATTTACGATGTTAAGTGTAAAGGTCAGGATTGGAACCCACATCTCTCCATATGTTGGCTAGTGTTCTTTCAATTTTATTATGGGGCTGCCTTAGAAACTGTGGTTCTCCTTCCTGATTGCGTTAGTCAGGTGTGATACTGTATTTGTTCTCCAGTCAAGGAGTTATTTTTAATAATGGAATATCAAAGTCTTCAAACTTCCATATATATGATGAAGTAGATACCTTCATTGGTACACTGGCTTCTCTTCATGGGAGCCTTTCTCAGCTGCCCCAGGCAGTTACTGCCACCACCATCCAACTTCCCAGAGCACTCCACACAGGGCTTGTTCCCATTAACAAAGCATCACGCTTACTTTTACATTGGACTATAAGCTCCTCGAGGGAAAATCCTCTATCTTCTTACTTTTTATCAGCCCTTGAAATAGTTCTTGGGACATAGTAAGGACATACACATATAGAAAAAGTAGAGGTAGCATTAAACAATCTAAAAATATGTATGAAGCAACAGATGGGAGATAAAATGTTAGAATGGGAATTCTGGGTACCACATTTTAATTCTCTTCTCTCCCATCCTCTTGTGTTTCCAAAGGATTTTTTTTCCCTAAAGGATCTAAAATTACATTGATCCCTACTAAGGATCTGGCTAGTAATTTTTGTTAACTAATAAACCACTTATCATTTTACCTATTATAAAGAATTCAACATTAATTAATCTTCCTAATGTGTGTGTTCCCCTTAAAATATATATATAGGTAGGTAGGCAGGTAGACAGAAGTTTTTTAGAGGAATTTATTCGTATTATGATTTTTTAAAGATTGTATTTATTTATTTGACAGAGAGAGAGAGAGAGAGAGAGAGGGAATACAAGCAGGGGGAGTGGGAGAAAAAGAAGCAGGCTTCCTGCCGAGCAGGGAGCCCAATGCTGGGCTCAGTCCCAGGACCCTGGGATCATAACCTGAGCTGAAGGCAGGTGCTTAACTGACTAAGCCACCCAGGCACCCCTGGTATTATGATTTTTAAGAGGAATTTATGGGATTATGGTAAAGCTAATTTTGATAATAATGATAATGATGATGATGATGATGATAATAATAATAAATTACTGGATATAGAATGAGAAGCAAAAAGAGCAAAACAAAATGATTTGTTAAATCTTTGGTAAAACTTTTCACACTTTAAAAGATGGAATTTTCTATAAATATCCTCATAAGTATATAAAATACTATGAAAAACATTAAAAGGTTGAGATTAAAATATTTTATTAGCCTCATGTTTTAATTTTGAGCAGTATTGCTAAACTCTATGCTACGAAAGAAGAAGAAATAGGCATTTTTGTATTTCTGCCTATATGTACATCTCCCCATTTTTTGTTATTCAGCAAAAGAAAAGAATTGGCTATCCAAAATGAATCATACAAATCAGTGGTCTTACTTAATATTAAGCTTTACTAAAATTTAAATATGCAAGAATTAAAATGTCCAAGCAATGCAAAGAGAAGCCCCAGAGGCCATGGTTCCTCAGCTTCTTTCTTCCTTTATGGGACAAAATGTCTTTGGACCAGAGTAATATTTAAGGCCTCTTATTGAAATTTGCCAGAACTTTACACAATGGAAAATGTTTTAGTTGTAAAATGTTTCCATTTGATATTCCAGTCATATAGCTCATATGATATTCTTCAGGAACCATGTTTCATAAATCCATGTACACTAGCCTTGTCCATCATAAGCAAACTGAAGCAGGAATATTCTGGCAAGAGTATTTCATAGATAAGAACTCTTTCTTCTAACAAATACCATTAGTCTCTTTACCAAGGGGTTTAGTTACCAATATGTTTAAAAGAATATTAGATAGGATTAACAGCTTTTTTCCTTCTCCAACAACATCTTCCCAATAATCATGGGTCAGCTGTTCTAACTTACTGCTTCTCAATACATTTTTTCATTTCGATGGTCGACATATAAATTAGTACATTCTGCCCTAAAAGTATAATTAGTTAATCTTATTCCAATCATCATAGTTTCTTTAATAAGGATTGTTTATTTTAATTCATCTCTTGATTGTCTGAATTTTGTCAAATAATTATTTCAAGAAATTCTCATAGATGCTTTTTACCTTGAGATTTCCCACGTTTAACAGTGTTGGTCAATTGCCTTGAATAATATCTTGACAGATAGAGTATTAATTCAATGCTCCCCTCCAAACCTAGTAGACACTGGTCAACTTCCTTTCTTATCTTGACTGATAATGTTTTAAGCAGGGAGGGCAAATAGGTTTTAACTGAAGGGCAAACTCTAGTCAGTTGGTAGCAACTGACTCCAGCAATATACTCCAAGGTAGCATCTGGACTCTGCAGGAAGAAAGACCTTGATCAATTAGCCAAGTCTGGGCAAGGCCCAGGAGTGAAGAAAGATGGCATAAATACCTTGTGATTGCCAGGCCAGCTGGAAGTATCACCTTTTCCAAGGCTGATGGCATTTTATTAGAACATTTTTTAAAATAAAAATCTATTTGGATACAGAGGAATCCATTTCTAATGATAAAATTCTGAAAATGCAAAGAGAGGTTTTGTAATAGCTTCAAAAAATATATAGAGCTAAAATGGGAGAATTCAAGGGACAAAATGACAAATAAAAAAGAAGAGAAAAATAGCAAAAGTATCAGAGTTAAATGACACAATAAATATGATAAAATAGCTCTCTAGAATAGCTCATACTTTCAAAGAAAAAATACACATTCTTCACAAACATATGAAACATTATAAATACAGATTATGTTCTAGGCAAGAAGGAATGGCCTCTCATTAAAAAAACAAAACAAAACAAAACCAAAAACCACACACACACACACACACACACACACACACCCCTCCAAAACAAAACAAAATAAAAACAAAACAAAACAAAACAGACAACATATTTTCTAACCCTGATGAAATGAAATTAGAAAGCAATAATAGATTCATGGCTAATGCCCTCCAAAAGATGTTGGGAATTTAAATTTCACACTTTTGAATGATAAACTGGTTAAAAATGTGATAACAGAATATAGAAACAACTTAAAATGAATAACTTTTCTTCAAGCCAGTGAGAAGTATCTAAAGCTGTTCTCAGAGGGTATTTCATAGCCCTACATATAATAGATATGGATCGATAGAATAATTGAATAGTGATTATAGAAATATCCAACTGAAAACGAAAAACAAGTACAACCAAAATTTAAAATAATATAAAAGGATAAGATTGACCTAGTGCAATTGTACTATAACCAAAACAAATTTTTTTCAGAATAGTTTATTCTTTGAAAATCAGATAATTCTTTTTTTTTTTTTTTAATTTATTTATTTGAGAGACAGAGAGCATGAGAGGGGAAGTCAGAGGGAGAAGCAGGCTCCCCATGGAGCTGGGAGCCCGATGTGGGACTCGATCCCAGGACTCTGGGATCATGACCTGAGCTGAAGGCAGTTGCTTAACCAACTGAGCCACCCAGGCGCCCCGAAAATCAGATAATTCTTGAAGAAAATAAGAAAGAATATATAAATAAACACTCTTAGGAAGTAAAAAGGTAATAGTGTTACAAATACAAGGTTCCTTTTGTTTAATTTTAAAGTAAGCTACAAACAATAAATAACTTTTAGAAATTTAAAGAAAAGAATATCTTAAAGTATAAGGGAAAAAAAATACAGAAAGTAACTGAAAAATCCCCTCCACCTCAAAAGCAAGTAAATTGTTCACTAATAGAGAAGAAGTCTAGCCCCCAAATCTCTATTACCAAAAGGAAACCCATAGCGTGAGTAGGACATTTAGCATTAGAACTTTTAAAGGCTAACAAATTTTTTATTTATATCCATATATTACTCATTCAATTTAAAGTGGAAAAAAATGTAATTTAAAAATAAGTAAGGAACAAACTCCTAACTATAGAGAACAAACTGATGGTTACCAGAGGGGAGGTGGGTGGGAGATGGTTGGCAAAGGTATTGGGGATTAAGGAATGCACTTGCAGTGATGAACCCTTGTACATCTAATACTAATATTACACTGCAATAGTACAGTAATATTATCTAACTGGAATTAAAAAGTTAAAAAATATGAAAACAATTAAGCAAATAAGCAAAAGGAAGCCATTCTCTAGCTTTTGCCTACTCCTTCTCAGTTTCATTCTCATACTGCCCATGTCGAGGTCTTTTTCATTTAGACTCAGAAGTCAGACTCTGTAAATCAAACACAAACCTATTCTCTATATCTCTTCTCTATGACTCTTTTCTCTTCTTCTCTGTTGCCTTAGAATTATTTTTTTTAAAGATTTTGTTTGTTTGTTTGTTTAGAGAGAGAGTGTACGAAAAGGGGGAGGGACAGAGGGAGAGAGAGAATCCCTAGCTGACTCCCTGCTGAGTGAAAAGTCTCACTTGGAGCTTGATCTCACCACACTGACATCATCGCCTCAGCCAAAATCAAGAGTCAGACGCTTAACCAACTGAGCCAGCCAGGCATCCCTTGTCTGATGCCTTTGATGCCCATTTTAAATAGATTTCTTCTACATCAGAGCACATATGTGGAGGAAGTTCAGCAAGACATTGTTGCTGGCACAGTGTCGTTTGCCTGACGACCACTCTAGGGATGAACTTGGATGAAGAATGACCTCTTCTTGGGGTGGGGTGGAGATGTTACCTGAAATTCTACTCTGAATGACACTGCTCAGTGCTGATGTTAAGATCTTTCTTCAATCCATTCAGCTTTAGATTCAGTAATGGTTTCTGAAACTCCTTATGTGCTCAGAACTGTGCTCTTGGCTGAATAGGCTGATCTTCACAGAAATCTTTCATTTAACCTCCATACTGCCTCCTTTTACAAACCTCAAGCTGTCTCCACTTGGGTTCCCCAGAAAGCAGATTCTAAGCTAGAATTTCCTCTGCAGAATAATTGGGATCTGCTTCTGTGAAGGAGATGGAAAGGACAGGGGGTTGGAGAGAGAAATCCAGGGGCCATGCAGTGCTGCTGACAGCCTCAGCCAAATTTCATGGACACATACCCATGAGGAGCCCTAACTACAACAGCCTCTCCGAGCTGCTCCTGCTGAGTGGAATTGCTACACTCTTACACTCCCACAGCCCTAAGTCATCAAGCATGGACTGTCTCAGGAAGGGCCATGACTTTGTACAAGGTGAATCCTGACAACCGAAGCAATCCCTGAAGAGCTACAAGACTGTCTGCTAATAGTCCTACCAGCGACAGGGGCAGCTATCCCCTTTTGAAGGCAACTCTGTGCACCATGTCTACATGCGCACTCTATAGGCCCTACTGTATACATCCAAGGGACGATAGCAGACATTGCAACCCAAGTTTCTGCTTCCAGGATTGGAAGACTTTCTATTATATCCCAGCTTTCTCTATGGTCTTCTCACTACAGAACATTCATCTGTGGGGGTGAGGGAGGGCTATTCCAAGTGAGTCAGGTGAGAGGCAGTTTGGTGCAAGTGAAATTAGAGAGAAAGGTTTAAATCTCAACTCATCAGTGGTTAGCTGTGTGACTCAGAGCATAGCAATCATAAGAGTGAACATTTTTTGGATCATTATTATATACCGTGACTGTGTTACATGTATTAATCTACGTGATCCTTTGTATTCTTGATTATAGGCAGTGATATCTGAACAGATTTACAATGGGAATTAAATGAGCTAACATATTATCTAAATCTCTCCCTCGAATGGGCTTATCACAGATGTCAGTTTATTCCTCTCTCTTCACCATAATGAATGAATGATCTAGATCCCCCATATATGGATTGCTTTACCAGCCTTGACATACCACAACATTTATAATGATGGTTACTATACCTGCCTTTTATGGAGAGTTTACTATTTTCCAGTCAGTGTGCTAAGCCTTTCACATAGACTCGTTGAGGCTTCATACCTTTCTCTGACAGGGATTTGATCTCCTTGAGTCTGTAAGAAAAGAAACCCTGAAAAGAAACCCCAGAGAAGAACATTCGTCTTCCCAAACCACCACCACCATCGTTCATCATTCCCTCCATTTGAACACACACACACACACACACACACACACACACACTTCATTTTAATTCTCTTTTTTTAACTGCCTTCTTCCTGCTTCTCTTTGCCTCCATCTCTAGACATATTTTAATTTTTTTCTTTTGTTTTATATTCTGAATTATTTCATGCTCAAAAATTACAGTCTCAGAGAGAAAGAAAAGAATCCTCCCCTTTGCAAAGCTCAGCACGAGTGGGAATCCTGCCATTGAACAGTCTGTCCGTGTTCAATTTTAGCATCATATAATTTCCTGCATAATTGTTTAAATGTCCTCATTCTCATCCCTGTCGCTCTCCCCACACTTTGCTATTTTTTAAAGAAAGCATTCGAACTGCATGTCTGATTCAACAGGGAATTTCACAGAGGACAAATGCCAGGCTGCATCATATGCCTCAACTTACCACAGCAGCTAGGAGAACAGTCATGCATCCAGAACAGCAGTCGTCCAGCCGCTGCTGCCTTGGGTGACCTTTCTTCTCTGCCAGCCTCTTCAAGGCCAGGCATGTGAAAATTCCTCATGTGTTTGTGTCATTCGATTCCCAAATATCACATAACCAAAAATATTAAAATAAAACTGCTCATAACATTTTCCTGAATGCCATCTGGGCCCCACTGGAAGCTGACACTATCTGTCAAACTCAAGATAACCACATTTTTCCCTCCTTTGTATGTGTTAATGTTTGTCATAATGGATTTCACTTTAATGCCCCAATTACATTTATGACATTCTTTCAACCGAGTGGCACTAATGACTTTCATTATTATTTATGCTCCTCCTTAATTATAAGACTCTCACCTCTTTCATTACACACACTCCTTCATAACCCCCTCACTTGCATACATGCTCTCTGGTATGAGGCTAATGTGCCTTGGCTTCCAATTTCAGAAAACACAATGATTAATTACTCTTGTTAAATCACCCTACCCTAGGGTGATCAGATTGGCAAAATGAGAAGAAGGGCCAGATTGCTACTCCAGAAGGATTTCCCAGGACACCTGTCAAAAAGAAAAAAAAAAAAAAAGAGGAGGAGACCCCAACCCCCAAATAAATAAATGCATGGCATCCATGCTTGTCTTAGTTCTGGATGAATCACAAGGTTAAAATAAAATAACAAAGCTTTGGTACAAATGTGCTTTGTAGATGATGGTAGTAAGACTCAATGAAATCACTAGGAACTAAGCATTGTCATGCAGTGCCGTGCTCCTCCCATCAATTAAAATACTCTCCAGAACACCTGCTGTGGGAGAGTGCAAACATTGCACCAATTGTTTCAGCTTCTTCATCAAGGAAAGGAATTTCTTTTATGCCCTTTAAATCTAGACTGGTCTTGTGATTTGATTTTGCTGAAAGAATGTGGCAGAAGCAACATTGTATTTGTTGCTAGCCTGGGTCTCAAGAGGTTTTACAGATTCCACTCTGCTTTCTTGGTCCTTCCACTATTTCCATGGGAACAAACCCAGGCACTCCAAATAAAGGCCCATTGTTCCAGATAGCTCCAGTCGACTTGCAAGCTAAATGCAGATGCATAAACAAGATCAGCCAAGAAAAGCCAAATTCATAACACAGCATCCAGCTAAGTCCAGCCTAAACTGCCAATCTGCAGAACTTTGACCTCAGGAAATTATTGCTGTTTCAAATGTTTTGGAGTGGTTCATTACACAATGGAAGCTTACTGGTATACTTGTTAAAGAAGAGGCATCTGGCCATCAGATCTGTGATGAAGGTTGAAGAGTGTTGGGTCCCCCAATAATGGGTCCATGGTCAAAGGAGCGAGACTGATACAAAGCAAAGGTCAAGCAATGCTTTATTTTGCGCTGAGCATCAAGAATCAAACCAACCATCAAACAGACTGGTCGGGGCCGCCCCTTACAGAGAGGGTGACCCCTCCCTGCCTCACAGACTAATTTTTATAGAGCAAAGACCATGTGGTTGAGCCTGGCCACACACAGGTGGCCAATGAGATTGCAACACACAGAGAAAGCTGCACAGTCATGCTAGGTCACACATGGGTGTCCAATTGAACTACAATTCACCCCATAGTAGATATTTGAACTAGCCTATCACCTTGGTCAGAATTGGTGCCCAAAAGGTGGGGCCCCCACTCCTTGGTAGCTAGGGAGACAATATGCATACTCCATTGATTGGATGCCTCCACCTGACCTGACCCACCCTGTATTTGGGCTTTGTTACCTGGGACTGGTTTCCAGGACTTGCTTTTAAGTAAGTTCCCCTGGGGGGGGGCAGGGTCAATGTAAGTTTTTCTGCATAAACAACAAAATGGCTGTTCAACCAGGGTGGGGCCGCTCTGGCTGAATAGGCCCTTACAAAGAGAAGACTACTTGTTTTACAATAAGTACAGAAAAAAAAAAAAATGAACTCAGCTGATCTGAGAAGGATCTGCTGTTCTTATCTACCTCACAAGGAAGGACCTCGCAAAACTAAGACCTAAAGGTGGTACACCATTAGGCTGATGAAATAATTTGCTTGAGCTCTCAGATGAGAAAGCAAGGTTGAAACATAGGACTCTTTGGCTCCAAAGACGATATATGTCTAAGCACCACACTTCCTGGTACACAGATCCAGACCCCCTCACCTTAGGAAGCAGCATTTCCTGTGTTCCTGTGCTTTCCCTTTCCCTACTGCTCCAGCCAAGGCTGGCAAGGAGAGGTAGCTGGGGGCATGGAAGGCCGAGGGGACTGGTGGTGATGGTAGTGGACACAGCCTCCTGATTCTGTCCTCATTCTCATGAGGAGACCTACTTGGCCCCTTCTCATCTCTTTTATAAACTGATGGACTTGAGTTAGGGAGAGTACTTAAACCACAGTTGTTGACGCATGGAGGCCGAGCTGTAAATTTTATCAAATGCTGAATTTCAGGGAATAAAATGCATTTACTCAGAGGTATGAGTTATGGTTAAAGAGTGAATGACTGAGCACTTTTTAGGATAGCCCCCAGAATCACTGTTATTAGTATGCTGGTCATTTGTTCCTTCTTTGTAGAAAATTTTACATCTGAAATCACAGTGTCTTAAGAAATCAAGTCGGGGGGCGCCTGGGTGGCTCAGTGGGTTAAGCCGCTGCCTTTGGCTCAGGTCATGATCTCAGGGTCCTGGGATCGAGCCCCGCATCGGGCTCTCTGCTCGGCAGGGAGCCTGCTTCCTCCTCCTCTCTCTCTACCTGCTTCTCTGCCTGCTTGTGATCTCTCTCTGTCAAATAAATAAATAAAAATCTTTAAAAAAAAAAAAAAGAAATCAAGTCGGTCTCACTGAGACCCTTCCTGAGAAACTAAAAAAGATTGAATCCCTGATTTTTAAACTATTGTGTGTGTGTCTACATTTGATTTAAAGGAAATACAAGTTGAAAAAATAATAGTTTATTCACAATGTTCCCAAGTAATCTATATCCTAGTTTGAAATTAATTTCTTCCTTATCCATTTTGTTTTAATTTATTCTTATGTATTTCAAATTTCATGTATCTATAACTCTGAGGGAAACGTTATCTTGTACACTATTTAATAATTTATTCAAAAATATTTACTCACCTAAAAAAAAAAAACAAAAAAACTACTCACTTTTCTGGTATTTTACTCAAGGCTTAGCCCTGATCCCACCTACAAATAGGCCCCCTTGCCCTTAGCCCTAATCAATCTCTGTAAAAATGTAAACCAACTTCTGAGATCCCTCTGAAGTCTATAAAACTCATTATTTAAAAAAAAAGACATCTATACTTCACTTACATTAGAAGTATGCTACAAACATTAATGTAGAATATATTTGTAAATTGAGGTTTTTCAAGAGATTTAGTAGTTTTAATTTTGGAGGCTAAAGTTTTTTTTTTTTAATTCATTTAAAAAAATTTATTTGTTCATTTGAGAGAGAAAACGAGGTGGGGGAGGGACAGAAGGAGAGACTCCCCAGGTAGTAGGCAGCCTGACTCAGGGCTCAATCCCGGAACTCTGAGATCTGAGCCAAAGGCAAACATTTAAACAACTGAGCCACCCAGTGCCCCTTCAATTTTTAATTTTCATTCCAGTGAGTTAAGATACAGTGTTTATTAATTTCAGGTACACAATATAATCATTCAACACTTTCATATATCACCCTGTGCTCATCAGGACACGTGCACTCCTTAATCCCCATCACCTATTTCGGCCCAACCCTCCCCCGCCCCCACCCCTTCCCCCTGGTAACCACCACTTTGTTCTCTGTAATTAAGAGTCTGTTTCTTGCTTTCTCTCTCTTATTTTCTTCCCTTTGCATATATATTTTGTTTCTTAAATTCCACATATGAGTAAAATCATATGGTATTTGTCTTTCTCTGACTTACTTAGTTTAACATTATACTCTCTAGCTCCAACCATGTTGTTGCAAATGGCAAGATTTCATTCTTTTTTTTATGGCTGGGTACTATTCCATTTTGTATATATACCACTTCTTGACCTATTCTTCTATTGATAAACACTTGAGCTGCTTCCATATTTTGGTTATTATAAATAATACTGCTATAAACAAAGATGCATATATCCCTTTGAATTAATGTGTTTGTATTCTTTAGGTAAATACCAAGCAGTGTGATTGCTGGACCACAAAGTAGTTCTATTTTCAACTTTTTGAGGAACCCTCATACTGTTTTCCAGAGTGGCTGCACCAGTTTGCATTCCTACCAAGAGTGCACAAGGGTCCTCATTTTCTCCACATCCTCACCAACATCTGTTGTATCTGTTATAGTTGATTTCAATCATTCTGACGGGTGTGAGGTGATACCTTATTGTAGTTTGATAATAAGTGATGATGAGCATCTTTTCCTGTGTCTGTTGGCCATCTGTATGTGTTCTTTGGAGAAAAATGTCTATTTATATCTTCTGCCCATTTTTTTAATTGGATTATTCGTTTTTTGGGGTGTTGAGTTTTGTAAGTTCTTTATATATCTTAGATACTCGCACTTTATCACATAGGTCATTTGCAAAGATCTTGTCCCATTCTGTAGATTGCCTTTTAGTTTTGTTGATTGTTTTCTTTGGTGTGCAGAAGCTCTTTATTTTGATATAGCCCCAATAGTTTATTTTTGCTTTTAATTCCCTTGCCTCTGGAGAACATATCTAGAAAAATGTTGCTATGGCTGATGTCCAAGAAGATACTGCTTATGTTCTCTTCTAGGATTTTTTTTTTTTTTAAACAGATGCTAACTTTTCTTTTTTTTTTTTTTTTTAAAGATTTTATTTATTTATTTGACAGAGAGAGATCACAAGTAGACAGAGAGGCAGGCAGAGAGAGAGAGAGAGAGAGAGAGGGAAGCAGGCTCCCTGCTGAGCAGACAGCCCGATGCGGGACTCGATCCCAGGACCCTAAGATCATGACCTGAGCCGAAGGCAGTGGCTTAACCCACTGAGCCACCCAGGCGCCCGTCTCTTCTAGGATTTTTAATGGTTTCAGCTCTCATATTTAGGTTTTTAATCCATCTTGAATTTATATTTGTGTATAGTGTAAGAGAGTGATTCAGTTTCATTCTTTTTCATGTTGCTGTCCAGCTTTCCCAACACTGTTTGTTGAAAAGACTGTCTTTTTCCCATTGAATATTCATTCAAGCTTTGCTGAAGATTGACTATATAATTGTGGGTTTATTTATGGATTTTCTATTCTGTTCCATTGCTCTATAGTTTTTTTTTTTTTGTGCCAGTACCATGCTGTTCTGAACACTACAGCTTTGTAATATAACTTGAAGTCTGGAATTGTGATGCCTCCAGCTGCTTTTCTTTTTCAAGGTGGCTTTGAATTTGGGGTCTTTTGTGCTTCCATATATATTTTAGAATTGTTTGTTCTGGTTCTGTGAACAATATTGTTTGATTCTGATAGATATTGCATTAAATGTGTAGATTGCTTTGGATAGTATGGACATTTTAACACTATTTGTTCTTTTAATCCATGAGATAGAATTTCTTTCCATTGTTTTGTGTCTTTTTAAATTTCTTTCATCAGTGTTTTATAGTTTTCAGAGTACAAATCTTTTACTTCTTTGGTTAGGTTTATTCCTAGGTATCTTATTACTTTGGATGCAATTATAAATGGGATTGACTTCTTAATTTCTCTTTCTCTTGCTTCCTTATTGGTGTATAGAAATGTAACAGTGTCTGTGTATTGATTTCATATCCTGTGATACATTGATTTCATATTCTGTGACTTTACTGAATTCATTTATCAGTTTTAGGAGGTTTTTTTGGTGGAGCTTTTCAGGTTTTCTATATATAGTATTATGTTATCTGCAAATAGTGAATGTTTTACTTCTTCCTTACTGATTTGGATTCCTTTTATTTCTTTTTGTTGTCTTGCAACACAGGGATAAATCCCACTGGATTGTGGTGGATGAGTTTTTAAAAATGTACTATTGAATTCAGTTTGCTAGTATTTTACTGAGAATTTTTGCATCCATGTTCATGAGGGATATTGGCCTATACTTTTCTTTTTTTAGTGGTATCTTTATCTGGTTTTGTTATTGGTAAGGTTGGCTTCACAGAATGAATTTGGAAGTTTTCCTTCCATTTGTATATTTTGAAATAGTTTGAGAAGAATGGGTACGAACTTTTATTTAAATATTCTGTAGAATTTGTTCGTGAAGCTGTCTGGTCCTGGATTTTTGTTTGTTTAGATTTTTGTCTCTCTCTCTCTCTTTTTTTTTTTTTTTTTTTTTGATTTTTGTCTCTCTCTCTCTCTCTTTTTTTTAATGGACTCAGTTTCTTTGCTGATTATCAGACTTAAAATTTTCTATTTCTTCTTGTTTCAGTTTTGGTAGTTTACATGTTTCTAGAAACTTATTCATTTCTTGCAGTTTGTCCAATTTGTTGGCATATAATTTTACAAAATATTCTGCTATGATTGTATTTCTCTGGTGTTGGTTGTTATTTTTTTTCTCTCATTTGTGATTTATTTATTTGAGTCCTTCCTCTTTTATTCTTGATAAGTCTGGCTAGGGGTTTATCAATTTTATTGATGTTTTTGAAGAACCAGCCCTTGGTTTCATTGATGTTCTGGGTTTTTTTGTTCATTTGTTTTGTTTTGTTTTTAATTTCTTCATTATTTATTTATTATTTAAAAAATTTTTAATTTAAACATAAATCCCATTTTTATTTGCTATTATTTCCTTTCTTCTGCTGGTTTTAGGTTTTGTTTATTGTTCTTTTTCTAGCACCTTTAGGTGGAAAGTTAGGTTATTTCAGATTTTTCTTCTTGAGATAGGCCTGGTTGCTATAAACTTCCCTCTTAGAATCACTTTTGCTACATTCCAGAGGTTTTGGACCATTGTATTTTCATTTTCATTTCTTTCCACGTACTTTTTTCTTTTTCTTTTTATTTCCTTGTTGATTTCCATTGTTTAATAGCATGTTATTTTATCTCCACATATTTGTGGTCTTTCCATATTTTTTCCCATGGTTGACTTCTAGTTTCATAGTCTTGTGGTCAGAAAAGATGCATGGAATGATTTCAATCTTCTTGAATTTGTGAGGTTTGTGTGCTATACAGGATATATTCTGAAGAATATTCTGTGTGCACTTGAAAAGAAGGTGTAGTCTGTTGTTTCAGGATGGAATGTTCTGAATATATCTGTCAAGTCCATCTGTTCCAATGTGTCATTCATAGCCATTGTTTTCTTGTTTATTTTCTGTTTAGATGATGTGTCCGTTGTTGTAAGTGGGGTGTTAAGATCCCCTGTTATCACTGTATTATCAATCAGTTCCTCTCTGTTTGCTATTAACTTTTTAATGTACTTTTTTGTTCCTATGATGGGTGCACAAATATTTATAATTGTTATATCTTCTTGTCAGATTGTCCCTTTTATTATTATATAGTGTCCTTCTTTTCCCTTGTTACAGAGAAAAGAAGTTTTGTTTTAAAGTCTTTGTTTTAGTCTGTTTGGTCCAGTATAGGTATTGCACTCTGAGTTTCTTTTGCATGATAAATCTTACTCTGTCCTCTCACTTTCAATCCATAGGTGTCTTTAGGTCTAAAATGGGTCTCTTGTATCCATTCTGTTACCCTATGTCTTTTGATTGGAGCATTTAGTTCATTTACGTTCAAAGTAATTATTGATAGATACATATTTACTGTCATTTTATTACTTGTTTTGCTGTTGTTTCTGAAGGTTTTCTTTGATCCTTCCCTGTCTTTCTCTCATGTTTTGCTGATTTTCATTAATAATATATTTGGATTTCTTCTTTATTCTTTGCATGTTTATTGGTGGTTTTTGATATATGGTTACCATTAGGTTTGTATTTAAGTTCTGCATATGATAATCTATATTAAGTTGATGGTTGTTTAAGTTTGAACCATTGTTTTCTAGCTCTCCTCTCCACATTCTAGGTGTTAGGGTCCGTGATCAAAGAAACGAGACTGATATAAAGTGAAAAGCAAACAAAGCTTTATTTCATGCCAAACATCAAAAATCAAACTGACCGGTCAGGTCTGTCTCTTACAAAAAGACGACGATGATTCCGACAAGGTCACTCCCAAGAAGGCCGCTCCGGATGAGGCTGCTTCGCAGATGAGGCTGCTCCCTGGTTGGAGCTGCTCCCAAAAAGAGGCCACTCCCAAGAAGGCCGCTGCTGGTGAGGTCACTCCCCGGACAGGGCCGCTCCCAAGAAGAGGCCACTCTGGAGGAAGCCGCTCCCAGGACGAGGCTGCTCCCAACGACGAAGAGGCGATGACGACAGCGATGATGACAAGGAGAACAACACCGAAGACACAGACTCTGCTCCCCATGATGCCACTCTGACAAGGCTGCTCCCCAGAGGAGGCCACCGCTCCGGACGAGACCGCTCACCAACGAGGCCACTCCCCAGCCGAGGCCGCTGCTAATGAGGTCGCTCCCTGGACACGGCTGCTCCCCGGACAAGGCTACTCTGGTGAGGCCATTCCCCGGACAGGGCTGTTCCCTGGACAGGGGTTGCTCTGGGGAGGCTGCTCCCCGGACAAGGCTGCTCCAGCGAGGCTGCTCTGGAGGAAGCCTCTTCCCTGACAAAGCTGCTCCTGCAGGGCCGCTCACCGAGGAGGCCTCTTCCCAGACAAAGCCGCTCCCCGGAATGACACAGCTCCGGAGAGGCAGCAGCTCAGGGTTTGAGGCGAGGTTGCTGGCGTCTAGGCCGTTCCCTGCAGCGCCGCTGCCGAGGGTCACCGTGTGTGGGCGGGGCCGCTGGCGTTGGGGCCACTGGTGTCTCGTGACCGCTGGTGTCTGGACTGCTGGCGGCTCAACCGCTGGCAGCTCAGGGCCACTGGCAGCTTGGAGCTGCAGGCGGCGGGACCCCTGGCGGCGCTTATAGCTCTTACAAGAGCTGTTACAGCCCCTATAGCTCTTACAAGAGCTATTACAGCTCTTCTTCTGCTCCCACCGACTCTTCTGCTGCTGCTGCTCCCGCTGACTCTTTTTCTTCTGCTTCTTCTTCTTCCTTCTTCTTCCTCTGACAGCTCTCCTTCTTCTGCCCTCCACAGCCCCACAGACCAACCTTTATGGGGGTGGTTGAGCCCCACCCCTACACAGGTGGCCAATTAATCCCAATTCACCCCAGTGGATACACGCGCACCCCACCGATTGGACGTCTCCACCCGGCCTGCCCCGCCCCTACATCCGGGGTCCACAAGCCAGTTCCTCTGGGAGGGACAGGCCCTTACACTAGGCACTTGTTATTTTATATCCTTTTTTCGTGTGAATTCCTTGACTGATTTTTTACAGCACGATTCACTTTTACTGTTTTTGTGTTTCTTATGTCTCTACTTTTACTTATGGTCTCTCCTCTCCACACAAATAGTTCTTTTTAATACTTTTTGCATGGCTGTTTTAGTGGTCATGAACTCCTTTAGTTTTTGTTTGTCTGGGAAACTCTCTATCTTGGAGGCATATTCTTACTGTCACATAGTTACAGATAGAGAGATAACTGATGGAAAGTATTAATGCAGCTCCTGTAGCCTTCCCCATTGGACCTTGTGGTCATGTGATTATGTACAGGCCACATTAGTTTTCTGCACTTCTTTTATGTAGACATCTACATAATGAGATAGGTGGGAATGACCAATACTCACCCAAACTACAATTGCTGATGAACTCTATATAATTCTTCCATAGCTAAGGTTATCCTGTCCTGACATAAGTTAAACATCCTCACATATTCTTCTGTACTTGAACTTCTGAACTAAAGTTTTATAAGGCACAAGTTCCCTAGAATAATTAAGTCCAATGGCAAATCCTAAGACTATTGCCTGGCCAGCAACATCAGAAATCACCTGGATGGCCTTACAAAATATTTGATCTTGTGTTCTGACCTAGGAAATTTTAATTTATTCATTCCAGAATCTGGCCAAGAATTCAGCGTTCTTAACAAGGTTTTGGGATTCATTGTCTGTCGAATTGTTTCATGTGAGGAGATGAAAGAATGACATGAGTTTTATTCTAAGTGGCAAAAATGTTTTCCTTGTCTTTGTGCTCAACCCTTCATATTTGTTACCTAGAAAACCTGGGAAATTAACCATGGTAAAGTAGACGGTGACATGCATGTGGGGTTGTTATTACAAGTCTTTGTTGTGTGACCTCAAGTAATCACTTAACTTTTCTGGCTATCAATATCCTCCCCTATCAAAAACAAGGTTTTAGATAAGACAGCAATCACTACCTTTGATCAGGTGACAGGGAGTTTCTTTCAGGGTCCCTGCAGCTGTGAGTCTGAGCAGTAGTTGAATAGATCAGGCCATACAAGAGATCCTTAAACTGAGTACTCCTCTTTGATTTGTTTACAAATCAAATTGTTTGATTTGTTAAATGGGATTGTGTCCAGAGAAAGGGCTCCAATGATAAAAGTCTGGACAAGATGTCTCCAAGGGCCATTCTGGTTCTGTTGTTCCATACAAATAGCCATTAAAAGAATTACACCAAAACAGGATCACTTGAGAAATAAGGTTGAAAACAGACCCACAGTTATGGAGCAATTAGTAGCAGCTTTGTCTGAAAGACATACAGCAAAGCATGGTCTCTCATTGATTTCTACAGCTATTAGAAACTAACTCCCTAAGCTAAGGAAACAAGCCTGGTAATCATGATTAGAACTCAATAATTGTGACCCTTCACTTGTCATGCTGTGCCTCTGTTGTTCGACAAGGCAGAGAACTAACCACAGTTGCTACATAATAACCTCTCATAGTACATCTTCTGTGTTCAGAGAAGGTAGCTGGGCTTATTTTGCACACTCCTACTCATTCTTCAAGATCTTGCTCATATGCTACCCCATCAGTGAAACCACTTCTCATCCTGCACATCTCCACTCAGGGAAGAATTAGTCATTCCCAAACCTGAGTTTTCTCAGCATCTAATGTGGATAGTAAATAAAAATAACAATAATGAATATAATTTCTTTTCTTAACTAAGCTTTCTTATCTCAAGAATTGCCTATGTTTTACATAAATAATAATAATCATTTCACTTTAATCAGTCTTTCTCCACCATCAGACTGAGTACTAACTGTCTTTTTGGTTGATGAATGAATGAATGAATGAATGAATGCTTTCTTTATACCTTCTATGTTCTCATTCTCCCAATCCTCTTAAACTCTCTTGGCTCCATATCAAGGCTGCTGGTCCTGATTCCATGACTCAGCTAGACTGTGATCTACTGAAAAGAAAAAGCCCTGAGGTATGGCTGACCATTGGACTAACTCATCAGATCTTTATTTACCCCAAGAGAGACACATTAGCTTCCCTAATCTCCAACAAGTGTTAAGTATAGATGCAGTATTTTGGAATTGAGCTTTCTTGCTTCCTGGAACTACTGTAGGATCCTCTGTTCTCTAAAACCTAAAGCATAAAGCTTCAGTTTCACACTGTCCTTTTCTACATGTTCCAACTATTATGTTCCCAAGGAATTTGAGCCTTCATAGACTGTCAATTCTTTGGACCCTAGCTGTACAGAGCACCTCACAAAGTAAGCCTCCATCATATTCACTAGAAGACATGATTTACCTCTTGAAGATTACAGAACTGTGATTGGGGACAGGGAGACTGGGGAAGTATAGAGAAACGTTCTATTGGGCCCATCATCATTGAGGTTTCTGTGCTTTTGACTTAAGATGATATTACTTGTAAGTAGCAATTTAGTCCCTGTTTTGCTAATTCCTGTGGGACTCTGGACAAGTTCCTTCTAACATCTAAGACTTAGTTTCTTATCTGCGAATTATGTGATACTAGCATTGATCTCTTTGTATTTTTGTTACAATTTAAGTGAGTCAATGGATATAAACATGGTATTCAACATTGTATCAGGGATGACAAAGGAAGCTTTCTAAGTATAGAAAAATTTTAATTAGATATTAAATGTTATCCTTTATTATTACACTGAATTATAAATAGGGACTTTTAATGATAAAACATCTTATCATTTCTGGGGTAGATCCTGATTTTCAAAATTAAGTTGTGATTTGTCTTGGATTTGACATGTAGTGGCGAAGAACCCTAAAGGAAGTATCAGAAAACAATAAAGATGATAAAATGGATTGTTTGTAAAAATGACTGTAATAATTCGGCTTCAGGCATCAGAAATGTTTTGTAATATAATTTTGGTCTTCCTCCCATCTGGTGGTGGAGTTCTTGAATCTGGACTGGGCTTGTGATGTATTTTAAACAGTGGACTGCACCAAATATGAGTTAAGTGTCAGTTTCAAGTCTTTGTCTTAAAGTTTTCAATGCCAATGTTTGCTGTTTCAGAAGCCTGCCTCGTCACAATGAGAAAGTGTCATGGCAATACTGCCTGAGGATGAGCAGAGACACGTGACACAGTTGCCTCTGTATCGCCCTGCCAATAGCAGCAACTCTCAGACACACAGTTCTTCCGCAGAACTCAGGCTAACAACATACTTAAGGGCGAGCCCAGTTGAGACCAAAAGAATCCCACTGCTAAGTCCAGGCTAAACGGCCAACACACAGACTGGTGAGCTGCATAAATGGTTGCTGTTTTAAGCCCCTGGGTTCAAGAGTGCTTTATTATGTAGCAATAGATAACTAATACACAGGGACAGGGTATAGTTAACTAATACACAGGGTATGGGCTTTGAGATATGCCAGTCTGGTATTTAATAAGGGCTTCTATACCACATACATGTAACTAATGGCATGTTGTTTGGCACTGTCATATGTATATTGAGCTAGATTTCCCCCAACTGTAAGATAGTCACACTTTTCCTATGAGTAGGGAAATGCCAACAGGAATCAGATAGATTTGGCTTGAATAGCTACATAACTCAAGCTTTATTCCAACTTAAAAATGCAAACTCAAGCATGCAAATACACCTTCATGCTTGACTTTTCCATAAAGTCCTAGAGACCTGCGTTGCTAGATCCGTAAGGCTGCAAAGTGAGAATTTTTAATTATGATATGTAATAGTTGAACAACAGTTAGAGAGTAAGGAAAATATGATTTAAGTCTTCCTGTTATTCTGTGAATCACAATTCTATCCTATCCCAAACTTGTTCATTGTTCTCAGCTTATTGAATGCTATCAAGTTTAATCAGATAATGTCCACAAAACATAGTTTATTCCCTAGAGAAAGGCTCTCTTTTTAGAAGATGTTTCATACAAGGAGGGTTACATTCATGTTCTTCCATACCCATTATCTCCCTTCTTTCCTTCCCTTTTTCCTCCCTCCTTTCTTTCCTCCTTTTTAAAAAATAATTTATTTATTTATTTGAAATCAGGTAACATGATGCCGCCAGTTTTATTTTTGTTTTTCAACATTTCTTTAGCAATTCGGGTCTCTTCTGATTCCATACAAATTTTAGGATTATTTGCACCAGCTCTTTGAAAAATACTAGTGGAATTTTGATCGGAATGGCATTAAAAGTATAGATTGCTCTAGGCAGTATAGACATTTTAACACTGTTTATTCTTCTGATCCAAGAGCATGGAACGGTCTTCCATCTTTTTGTGTCTTCTTCAATTTCTTTCATGAGTGTTCTGTGGTTCCTCGAGTACAGATCCTTTACCTCTTTGGTTAGGTTTATTCCAGGTATCTTATGGTTCTTGGTGCTATAGTAAATGGAATCGATTCTCTAATTTCCCTTTCTACATTTTCGTTGTTGGTGTATAAGAAAGCCACTGATTTCTGTACATTGACTTTGTATCCCACCACGTTACTGAATTGCTGTATGAGTTCTAGTAGTTTGGGGGTGGAGGCTTTTGGGTTTTCCCTATAAAGAATCATGTCATCTGCGAAGAGAGAGAGTTTGACTTCTTCCTTGCCAATTTGGATACCTTTTATTTCTCTTTGTTGTCTGATTGCTGTTGCTAGGACTTCTAATACTATGTTGAACAAGAGTGGTGAGAGTGGGAAACCTTGTTGTGTTCCTGATCTCAACGGAAAGGCTGCAAGCTTTTTTGCATTGAGGATGATATTTGTTGTGGGTCTTTCATAGATAGATTTTATGAAGTTCAGTAATGTTCCCTCTATCCCTATACTTTGAAATGTTTTAATCAGGAATGGATGCTGGATTTTGTCAAATGCTTTTTCTGCATCAATTGAGAGGACCATGTGGTTCTTCTCTCTTCTCTTATTGATTTGTTCTATCACATTTGATTGATTTGTGAATGTTGAACCATCCTTGTAACCCAGGGATGAATCCCACCTGGTCATGGTGGATAATCTTTTTAATGTGCTGTTGGATCCTGTTTGCTAGGATCTTGTTGAGAATCTTAGCATCCATATTCATCAGTGATATTGGTCTGAAATTCTCCTTTTTGGTGTGGTCTTTGCCTGGTTTGGGGATCAGGGTAATGCTGGCTTCATTTGACAGACAAATCACAAGTAGGCAGAGAGAGAAGGGGAAGCAGGCTCCCTGCTGAGCAGAGAGCCCAATGTGGGGCTCCATCCCAGGACCCTGGGATCATGACCTGAGCTGAAGACAGAGGCTTTAACCCACTGAGCCACCTAGGCAACCCCCCCTTTTTTAAATTGTCTTCTTCAATGTAGATCGTCCAGGGTTGTAATGAACAGCTTTGTTGATCACCCATGCTACTTTGTTTTGAATAAATATCACTTCTGGTGATATTCAATTCTCTTAATTAGTGCATAATCAGAAAAGTAGAACATAAAAGTCATGGACAATATCTTCCCATCAGCAATTCTACTTGTAATCAAAGAAACATTGAGTAAGAGGAAGGTCAAAGAAAACAAAACAAAACAAAACAAAACAAAACAAAACCTCGAAAGATCAAAAGAATTAGAGGAAAATATATATTTAAAAAAAATCAAACCCACTTTCTGAAACAGTGAAAATCCCAAAGGATATCAAACTCATATGATATCAAAGATAATCCCAAATTATAAATGAGAAGAATCTGAGGACTATAGAAAGTTTAATAATGTTAAAATACATTTTATACTTGGTATTGAAAAAAGCTGTAAGGTTTTTTTGAACTTTGCTTTGAAAATCAGTGTAAAAGTAATATAGGCATTAAGTACTAATTTGATTAGTGCTAATGCAGTTATATAAAAATTAAAATTAAAATTTTGCCCCCATTGCCTCCAGACCTAGTTAACTCTCTGGGAATGAATGAAACCATTCAGATGATCAACATCTTAATTCAATATGGGAGCTCTTTCCAGTGCCTTTTGAGTCGGTCTAATGGATCCCTGAGTTGGATCTGTCATATTCCCTCCTCTCTCTTCTTTGTTTTACTTGGTTTTGTTTTATTTTGCCAGAGTTCACTTTTTTCCCATGAAAGTTAATAGAAATGAGATTTGTGAGTTCATTTCTGAGTTAGTATTTATTTTGCCTTTGCACTTTACTTTGTTCAGTACTTGCAACTGGGGTTTATCCTTGAGGAATATTCTCTCTGGGAAGTCAGTCACCATGTTATAGAGCATCTCAATGGAAATAATGAAACATAAGTCACCATTTTAAGTCACTATAATTTAGGTATATTTGCTCCAAGGCCAGTTGTCCACATTTACACCAGGAACCCTCATTTCCTCTAGGAAGATTATTTTATTTCTTCACAGAGGATCACTTTGTTTCATTCTGGAGGTTGAAGGAGCTGTATCAGTGACTCTTTATAAAGGACAGCAAAAAGAAAAGATGTGATTGACACATTTATTCCATAATTAGTTTTCAAATAGACAGTTTTTGTTTCTGTCCCTCATTCCCACTGTCTGAACCTCACTTCTTCAAGTCTGAATTTCTCCATTCAAAGAAGAGAATTTCTCGTCTTCTTCAGCCATTTCCAAAGGGCACTCATGGCTGTTTCTCTCTTGTTAAGTTTGTCCATCAATCCATTTCCGTTTACTTGTTATCATCCAGAAATTTGTCTAAATTTTCAGAGCTGACAAGGACATGGTCTTTCTCTCTTCTCAGTGTTGTTTTCACTCTTTTTTTTTTTTTAAAGATTTTATTTATTTGACAGAGAGAGATCACAAGTAGACAGGGAGGCAGGCAGAGAGAGAGAGGGAAGCAGGCTCCCTGCTGAGCAGAGAGCCCAATGCGGGACTTGAACCCAGGACCCTGAGATCATGACCTGAGCCGAAGGCAGCAGCTTAACCCACTGAGACACCCAGGCACCCTTCACTCTTTCATCTTAAGAAGACATAGTCTTTGACTACAAATATATAATCATTGTTATCATATCCTTAACATTGAAATTGCATAAGTGTATCAAAAAGACTACCTGATTATAGCACATTTTAATGTCCTAACCAGGCAGTTACATCCAGAGTAACAAATACATATCTGTGGTATCTTTTCTTTCTTCTTTTTCTTTTAATATTTAATTTTTTATTTATAAACATATATTTTTATCCTCAGGGGTACAGGTCTGCGAATCGCCAGGGTTACACACTTCACAGCACTCACCATAGCACATACCCTCCCCAATATCCATAACCCCACCCCCCCCTCCCAGCCCCCCTCCCCCCATCAACCCTCAGTTTGTTTTGTGAGATTAAGAGTCACTTATGGTTTCTCTCCCTCCCAATCAGATCTTGTTTCATTTACTCTTCTCCTACCCCCTCAACCCCCCATGTTGCATCTCCTCTCCCTCATATCAGGGAGATCATATGATAGTTGTCTTTCTCCGATTGACTTATTTCGCTAAGCATGATACCCTCTAGTTCCATCCACGTCGTTGCAAATGGCAAGATTTCATTTCTTTTGATGGCTGCATAGTATTCCATTGTGTATATATACCACATCTTCTTTATCCATTCATCTGTTGATGGACATCTAGGTTCTTTCCATAGTTTGGCTATTGTAGACATTGCTGCTATAAACATTCGGGTGCACGTGTCCCTTCGGATCACCACGTTTGTATCTTTAGGGTAAATACCCAGCAGTGCAATTGCTGGGTCATAGGGTAGTTCTATTTTCAACATTTTGAGGAACCTCCATGCTGTTTTCCAGAGTGGTTGCACCAGCTTGCATTCCCACCAACAGTGTAGGAGGGTTCCCCTTTCTCCGCATCCTCGCCAGCATCTGTCATTTCCTGACTTGTTAATTTTGGCCATTCTGACTGGTGTGAGGTGATATCTCATGGTGGTTTTGATTTGTATTTCCCTGATGCCGAGTGATATGGAGCACTTTTTCATGTGTCTGCTGGCCATCTGGATGTCTTCTTTGCAGAAATGTCTGTTCATGTCCTCTGCCCATTTCTTGATTGGATTATTTGTTCTTTGGGTGTTGAGTTTGCTAAGTTCTTTATAGATTTTGGACACTAGCCCTTTATCTGATATGTCATTTGCAATTATCTTCTCCCATTCTGTCAGTTGTCTTTTGGTTTTGTTCACTGTTTCCTTTGCTGTGCAAAAGCTTTTGATCTTGATAAAATCCCAATAGTTCATTTTTGCCCTTGCTTCCCTTGCCTTTGGTGATGTTCCTAGGAAGATGTTGCTGCGGCTGAGGTCGAAGAGGTTGCTGCCTGTGTTCTCCTCGAGGATTTTGATGGATTCCTTTCTCACATTGAGATCCTTCATCCATGTTGAGTCTATTTTTGTATGTGGTGTAAGGAAATGATCCAATTTCATTTTTCTGAATGTGGCTGTCCAATTTTCCCAACACCATTTATTGAAGAGGCTGTCTTTTTTCCATTGGACATTCTTTCCTGCTTTGTTGAAGATGAGTTGACCATAGAGTCAAGGGTCTATTTCTGGGCTCTCTATTCTGTTCCATTGATCTATGTGTCTGTTTTTGTGCGAGTACCATGCTGTCTTGATGATGACAGCTTTGTAATAGAGCTTGAAGTCCGGAATTGTGATGCCACCAACTTTGGCTTTCTTTTTCAATATTCCTTTGGCTATTCGAGGTCTTTTCTGGTTCCATATAAATTTTAGGATTATTTGTTCCATTTCTTTGAAAAAAATGGAGGGTACTTTGATAGGAATTGCATTAAATGTGTAGATTGCTTTAGGTAGCATAGACATTTTCACAAAATTTATTCTTCTAATCCAGGAGCATGGAACATTTTTCCATTTCTTTGTGTCTTCCTCAATTTCTTTCATGAGTACTTTATAGTTTTCTGTGTATAGATTCTTAGTCTCTTTGGTTAGGTTTATTCCTAGGTATCTTATAGTTTTGGGTGCAATTGTAAATGGGATGGACTCTTTAATTTCTCTTTCTTCTGTCTTGTTGTTGGTGTAGAGAAATGCAACTGATTTCTGTGCATTGATTTTATATCCTGACACTTTACTGAATTCCTGTACAAGTTCTAGCAGTTTTGGAGTGGAGTCTTTTGGGTTTTCCACATATAGTATCATATCATCTGTAAAGAGTGATAGTTTGACTTCTTCTTTGCCGATTTGGATGCCTTTAATTTCCTTTTGTTGTCTGATTGCTGAGGCTAGGACTTCTAGTACTATGTTGAATAGCAGTGGTGATAACGGACATCCCTGCCGTGTTCCTGACCTTAGCGGAAAAGCTTTCAGTTTTTTCCATTGAGAATGATATTTGCGGTGGGTTTTTCATAGATGGCTTTGATAATATTGAGGTATGTGCCGTCTTTCCCTACACTTTGAAGAGTTTTGATCAGGAAGGGATGCTGTACTTTGTCAAATGCTTTTTCAGCATCTATGGAGAGTATCATATGATTCTTGTTCTTTCTTTTATTAATGTGTTGTATCACATTGATTGATTTGCGGATGTTGAACCAACCTTGCAGCACTGGAATAAATCCCACTTGGTCGTGGTGAATAATCCTTTTAATGTACTGTTGAATCCTATTGGCTAGTATTTTGGCGAGAATTTTTGCATCTGTGTTCATCAAAGATATTGGTCTGTAGTTCTCTTTTTTGATGGGATCCTTGTCTGGTTTTGGGATCAAGGTGATGCTGGCCTCATAAAATGAGTTTGGAAGTTTTCCTTCTATTGCTATTTTTTGGAACAGTTTCAGGAGAATAGGAATTAGTTCTTCTTTAAATGTTTGGTAGAATTCCCCCAGGAAGCCGTCTGGCCCTGGGCTTTTGTTTGTTTGGAGATTTTTGATGACTGTTTCAATCTCCTTACTGGTTATGGGTCTGTTCAGGCTTTCTATTTCTTCCTGGTTCAGTTGTGGTCGTTTATATGTCTCTAAGAATGCATCCATTTCTTCCAGATTGTCAAATTTGTTGGCATAGAGTTGCTCATAGTATGTTCTTATAATTGTCTGTATTTCTTTGGTGTTCATTGTGATCTCTCCTCTTTCATTCATGATTTTATTTATTTGGGTCCTCTCTCTTTTCTTTTTGATAAGTCTGGCCAGGGGTTTATCAATCTTATTAATTCTTTCAAAGAACCAGCTCCTAGTTTCGTTGATTTGTTCTATTGTTTTTTTGGTTTCTATTTCATTGATTTCTGCTCTGATCTTTATGATTTCTCTTCTCCTGCTGGGTTTAGGGTTTCTTTCTTGTTCTTTCTCCAGCTCCTTTAGGTGTAGGGTTAGGTTGTGTACCTGAGACCTTTCTTGTTACTTGAGAAAGGTTTGTACCGCTATATATTTTCCTCTCAGGACTGCCTTTGTTGTGTCCCACAGATTCTGAACTGTTGTGTTTTCATTATCATTTGTTTCCATGAATTTTTTCAATTCTTCTTTAATTTCCTGGTTGACCCATTCATTCTTTAGAAGGATGCTGTTTAGTCTCCATGTATTTGGGTTCTTTCCAAATTTCCTCTTGTTATTGAGTTCTAGCTTCAGAGCATTGTGGTCTGAAAATATGCAGGGAATGATCCCAATCTTTTGATACCGGTTGAGACTTGATTTAGGACCAAGAATGTGATCTATTCTGGAGAATGTTCCATGTGCACTAGAGAAGAATGTGTATTCTGTTGCTTTGGGATGAAATGTTCTGAATATATCTGTGATGTCCATCTGGTCCACTGTGTCATATAAGGCCTTGATTTCCTTGTTGATCTTTTGCTTGGATGATCTGTCCATTTCAGTGAGGGGAGTGTTAAAATCCCCTACTATTATTGTATTCTTGTCGATGTGTTTCTTTGATTTTGTTATTAATTGGTTTATATAATTGGCTGCTCCCACGTTAGGGGCATAGATATTTAAAATTGTTAGATCTTCTTGTTGGACAGTTCCTTTGAGTATGATATAGTGTCCTTCCTCATCTCTTATTATAGTCTTTGCCTTAAAATCTAATTGATCTGATATAAGGATTGCCACTCCTGCTTTCTTCTGATGTCCATTAGCATGGTAAATTCTTTTCCACCCCTTCACTTTAAACCTGGAGGTGTCTTCGGGTTTAAGATGAGTTTCTTGTAGGCAACATATAGATGGGTTTTGTTTTTTATCCATTATGATACCCTGTGTCTTTTGATTGGGGCATTTAGCCCATTAACATTCAGGGTAAGTATTGAGAGATATGAATTTAGTGCCATTGTATTGCCTGTAAGGTGACTGTTATTGTATATTGTCTCTGTTTCTTTCTGATCTACTACTTTTAGGGTCTCTCTTTGCTTAGAGGACCCCTTTCAATATTTCCTGTAGATCTGGTTTGCTATTTGCAAATTCTTTCAGTTTTTGTTTGTCCTGGAAGCTTTTAATCTCTCCTTCTATTTTCAATGATAGCCTAGCTGGATATAGTATTCTTGGCTGCGTGTTTTTCTCATTTAGTACTCTGAATATATCATGCCAGCTCTTTCTGGTCTGCCAGGTCTCTGTGGATAAGTCTGCTGCCAATCTAATATTTTTACCATTGTACGTTACAGACTTCTTTTCCCGGGCTGCTTCCAGGATCTTCTCTTTGTCACTAAGACTTGTAAATTTTACTATTAGGTGACGGGGTGTGGACCTATTCTTATTGATTTTGAGGGGGGTTCTCTGAACCTCCTGGATTTTGATGCTTGTTCCCTTTGCCATATTGGGGAAATTCTCTCCAATAATTCTCTCCAACATACCTTCTGCTCCCCTCTCTTTTTCCTCTTCTTCTGGAATCCCAATTATTCTAATGTTGTTTAGTCTTATGGTGTCACTTATCTCTCGAATTCTCCCCTCGTGGTACAATAGCTGTTTGTCCCTCTTTTGCTCAGCTTCTTTATTCTCTGTCATTTGGTCTTCTATATCGCTAATTCTTTCTTCTGCCTCATTTATCCTAGCAGTGAGAGCCTCCATTTTTGATTGTACCTCATTAATAGCTTTTTTTATTTCAACTTGGTTAGATTTTAGTTCTTTTATTTCTCCAGAAAGTGCTTTTATATCTCCCGAGAGGGTTGCTTTAATATCTTCCATGCCTTTTTCAAGCCCGGCTAGAACCTTAAGAATCGTCATTCTGAACTCTATATCTGATATATTACCAATGTCTGTATTGATTAGGTCCCTAGCCTTTGGTACTGCTTCTTGTTCTTTTTTTTGTTGTGAATTTTTCTGCCTTGTCATTTTGTCCAGATAAGAGTATATGAAGGAGCAAGTAAAATACTAAAAGTGTGGCAACAACCCCAGGAAAATATGCTTTAGCCAAATCAGAAGAGATCCCAAATCGTGAGGGGGGAGAAAGGGGATAAAAAGGGGTTCAGAAAGAAAAAAGAAAAAAAAAACTATTAAAAAAAGAAAGCCGATAAAGAAAAATATAAAAAGAGGAAAAAAATATATATATATATTAGATAAACTATTTAAAAAACGTTAAAAAAGAAAACGGTAAAAGTTAAAAAAATTTAGCAGAAGAAGAGAAAAAGAAAAAATTGAAAAAGAAAAAAAAATTAAAATAACTGCAAGGCTATAAAATCATGGGGAGAAAGCCATGAATTCCGTGCTTTGCTTTCTTCTCCTCTGGAATTCTGCTGCTCTCCTTGGTATTGAAACTGCACTCCTTGGTAGGTGAACTTGGTCCTGGCTGGGTTTCCCGTTGATCTTCTGGGGGAGGGGCCTGTTGTGGTGATTCTCAAGCGTCTTTGCCCCAGGCAGAGTTGCATCACCCTTACCCGGGGCCGCGCTGAGTAATCCGCTCGGGTTTGCTTTCGGGAGCTTTTGTTCCCTGAGCGCTTTCCATAGAGTTCCGGAAGACGGGAATGAAGATGGCGGCCTCCCGGTCTCCAGCCCGGAGGAGCCGAGAGCCCGGGGCCCCACTCCTCAGTGCACCCTCAGAGAACAGCGCCCAATGACTCCCGTCACCCTGGCCTCTGGCCGCGCTCCGAGCTGACCGAGCCTGTGACCGGTTCAAGGCAACCCCGAGCGGAGAGTCACTCCTCGGCTCTGTCTCTGCAGCCTGCTTCCCCGCTCTAACACCGGTAAGCTCTGCGACACTCAGACACCCCGATCCTTCTATGACCCTGCGGGACCTGAGGCCGCGCTGACCCCGCCTGGGCTTCACCCCAGTTAAGCCTCTGGAGCGATGTCCCTCAGCGGAACAGACTTTTAAAAGTCCTGATTTTGTGCTCCGTTGCTCCACCGCTCGCCGGGAGCCGCCCCCTCCCCCCACGGTCTATCTTCCCGTCACTTTGGATTCACTTCTCCGCCTGTCCTACCTTTCAGATAGTGGTTGATTTTCTGTTTCTAGAATTGCTGTTCTTCTTCTCTTCAATCTCCTGTTGGATTTGTAGGTGTTTGCAATCTTTAGATAAGCTATTTAGCTGATCTCCCGCTACCCGAAGTAGTCTCAGCCTGCTACTTCTCCGCCATCTTCTGTGGTATCTTTTCAAACCTTGAGTTATGATTTATTCTCTTGTCCACTGCATGACTACATGAGTATGCTAAAGAATTTAAAATTCCTACCATGGGTATCTTTTGTCATCTCCTACCATGGTTTTGTAGATATACTTTAAGAGGATTCATGATCCAATGCTATTCGCAGTTATTTTTCTTTTTACACAGTAAATTGAGTTTTGCTTTTTTTTTTTTTTTTTTTCTGGCTTCTAGAAGATTATCCCCCAAGGTCTTTCTCTAGTCACCTGTGTAATTGGGTTAATAATCTTCCATATGACTAAGTTGTTAAGAGTTGGCTGGGTGACAAGTTGTATTTAATTTTAAATTGGAGAAGTAGTTAAGGCTAGGGGTAGGAAAAGTGGTGATAAGAATAATAATGTCCATTCAATCATTGCAGAGCTTAACATCTGAAATATATCACCAGTCTTATCCCCAACCCTCCCCCTCATATATCCAATTCACCAAATCAGACTAGTTTTCACTTACAACAGATAGCAAATGATTTCAGTCCCCCTGCCATTACTCAGGAGATTTTTCCCATCTGAAAGCCACTTCCAATCCTATCTTTGCTGTAAAAATCCTCCTAGGTCAATTTAAATGCTGCCACATTCAGAAAGTCTATGCCATTCCCTGAGCTGAATTTTCTTTCTCTTCTGAATAATCCATCATAACATAATGTCTATCACTTTTTGTAGTTTTCTGTTATTTGCAAATATTTTTAGGTTATCTTCTATGTATTAAAACGTGGGGTGATAATTCTAGTATATAAGGTCTTTGCTGGTCTGTTTCCCTTGCCTTAGTTCTTGCTCATGGTATCTTTTTACTTTGTTTGCTTAGTTTCCTTCACAGTGGGATGCTTGTTATATTTGTAAAACCATTCTTAGGAATATCAAGTCATGGATGAAGGTGTGCTGTTCTATAGAGGATATGTACTTGCTTTCTGCAAGTAGCTGAAGGCACTATTTGTCTTAGACCACCTTAAACCAAATTCAAATCATGAAGTGATTTGAACTACCTAGTCCATATGAATCAGGCTACAGAAATGCCCATGATAATTTGATTCTATCTTATCCCAAGGTTGTAATGCTTTAAGAGGCAAGATATTTGTGCGTTTATGTTTCCCACATTGTGTGAATTCTGATCATTAATTTCTTTTTTGTTAATCAGGGTAAGGTGTCAAAAGTAAAGTTCAAATGTTCAGGATCAATAAATGCCCTCAAAGAAAAGCTAAATTTTTACCTCTGTGTTCCCATTGTCCCTTCAAGTTTTCTGATAGCAATATGTTATTATTTTATTAGTTTTGGGATGTTTTCAAATTTTAGAATATTTTTATTTATCGTTTTATGTTTATCATCATTTGGTCTGAGAAAAACTTCTTGGGAAATCTATCTCTTATTATAGATTTGGGTCTGTCAATTAGTGTACTAGATTGCAAGCTCCTTCAAACCATACACAAATTTTAATCAGTTTTATATCCTTTCCTGACTTCTCTATTTCATAGACACTAGAATAAAGGATTGAAAATTGTATCAATTCTTACTTTTTCTATAATTTGACCATTCCATTCAATTTTCATGTATTATTGACATAAAGTTCTTCAGAATATCCTATTATTATTTGCTTATAAATGTAGGATCTGTAGTGGTGTGCTTTTTTTGTTTGTTTGTTTTGATTTGTTATTGAGTTTTGTCTTTTATTCCTCCCTGATTCTTTCTTTTTTTTTTTAAAGATTTTATTTATTTATTTGAGAGAGACAGTGAGAGAGAGCATGAGCAAGGAGAAGGTCAGAGGGAGAAGCACACTCCCCATGGAGCTGTGAGCCCGATGCGGGACTTGATCCCGGGACTCCGGGACCATGACCTGAGCCGAAGGCAGTCGTCCAACCAACTGAGCCACCCAGGTGTCCCCTCCCTGATTATTTCTGCCAAAGCTTGTAATTTTATTTTTTATGTATTTATTTTTTAAAGATATACTTGTTTATTTGAGAGAAAGAGAGAAAGACCATAAACAGAAGGGGCAGAGGGAGACAGAATCTTAAGCAGATTTGATGCAGAATGCAGAGCCTGACCTGGGGCTCGATCTCAGGACTCTGAAATCACTACCTGAGCCGAAACCAAGAGTCCAGTGCTTAACCAACTGCATCATGTAGGTGCCCCCAAACTTGTCAATTTTAATAGTCTTTTCAAAGAACTGACCTTTGACTTTGTCATTGACCTTTATTGTGTGTTTTTTCTATTTCACTGTATTCTGAACTTATCCTCATTATTTTCTTTCTTTTCTTTCCTGGAATTAAATTTATTCTTTTTCTAAATTCTTAGTATACATGCTAAGAATATTGATTTATGTTTGAGTGTTCCTCTTTCCTAATATATGCATCTTAGGCTTTAAATTCCAATCTAAACATGACCTTCATGACATCTCATTTCCATTAGGAGATCTTCTTCTTTTTTTTTTTTTTTAAAGATTTTATTTATTTATTTGACAGAGATCACAAGCAGGCAGAGAGGCAGGTAGAGAGAGAGGAGGAAGCAGGCTCCCTGCTGAGCAGAGAGCCCGATGCGGGGCTCGATCCCAGTACCCTGAGATCATGACCCGAGCCGAAGGCAGCGGCTTAACCCACTGAGCCACCCAGGCGCCCCCATTAGGATATCTTCTTTTTCCTATGGGTTATTTAGAAGTGTATTTAAAATCCCCAAATATAAGAAATAAGCCATATTTCCATCAATGCTAGAATGGATAGATTGTAGAATATTCAGAGGGTGAAATGCTACTGGTAAGTACATTGAAGGAACTTCTGTTATATAAGGTGACATGCAGTAATAATATCTGTAACATCAGAAAAAAAACAAAAAAAGACTCTTATCTATGAGTATGTATTAATACATAGAAAGATACACATAGTTAAAATGCAGGCACAACTAAAATACTATAGGGTGTTAAATATCAGGATAGTGATCATTAGTATGAGTGGTGGTAGATGTGATTCGCAGGCTGTGATAAGTGGCTTCCCGGGTACTGGTGATATACTAATAATATGGTATTTAACCTTAGCGGTGGTTTACATGGATATGTTCACTTTGAATCATTTCATCATCCTGTATAATTACAATTTGTGCAATTTAATGTTTATAAGTAAAATGCTTGAGTGTTGGGTTTATTCAATAAATAAATTGGAGTGATTACTATCAGCGAGATACTACACTGGACATCAGTGGGTATAAATGGTGAATAAGATCGGGCTTCAGCCTTTACATCATAACTTAAATAGAAAAAAATAAATTATGTTAACTATTTCTATGACACCTATTGAAATTGTTGTCATAAAAAGGACAAATATGGGACTTATACACAAATGGGAGAAGGAAAGAAAACTTCTATCAAGATAATTTAAAGTTTTGTGGACAAATACCAGTAGATTTGGGTGTTCAGGGTTGGGAAGTTGGAAGTAATAATTTTAACAAGAGACATTTACTGAACAATCACAAGGTAACAGGCATTAGCTCACTTCACCTTTACAAGAATCTTGAATAGGTCCTACTATCCTCATCTTGTAGTTAGGGAAGCCAAAGTTCTCAGAAATGGATTACTCGCACACAAGCAGCCTTTAAAAGGAGAGTCAGGAATCAAATCCAGGTATGTCTGGCTGTAGAGCTTGGGTTTGTAGACAGTCCTCTTTGCGGTGCCTTCTGAGGTGACATGTCGACGAGGCAGAAGGGTGAGCACAGAATTGCACAGGAAAGCAGATACAAAGCATAGTTCAAGGAAACAGAACATTTCAGCTTATTATTTTGTACTTATAAGGAAAAAGCAATCCTCTGAGCTCCTCTCTTCTGCCCATTCCATTCCATGCAGTGAAGCTTGATGAAGGACAAGCTATTTCAGAGGCTTGTGGTAAGTAAAAAGGGGAAATGAAACATTCATCTCTATGTTTTTGAGTTTTACTGTCTCAGGCTTAAGGAGCTGACAACTCACCAATTAAAATGGATTCTTGAATTTTTTATGTAAAATGCATCTGGAAATGGAAAAGTGTGAGCAGAACACAGAGAGAAGGCCCAAGCTCTGTGGGCATTATCACCCATTTCTTTTTTCTTAGTTGATGCAGGTGTTAATTGGAAATGACCCACTTATTTCTCAGGAGAAAAAAAAAAAAAGACTGGTTTTCTGGGTCTGACTTTTCTCAAAATCCTTGAACTTGATCCCTTCTTTAGGAGGCTTTCAACGGGCAATCTGTGCTGAATCTCTCTTTGGTAAAGTAAAATTGGTATAGTAAAATTTAAAAAAACAAAGCAGAGTGAATTAAAATAAAGAGGTTTTAAGGAATACACATAGGTTGTCTCTCCTCCACAGGCACCATCACTCCAGGTGTCTTACACTCACTTTGTATCACTTCACTTGCATCCAGTCCAGGCCTCACTGAGCAGTTGAATCTCCCATTTCTGTGTGAAAGGTAGCATTAATAGATCTAAACTTTGAGTCAGAGACATGCCATAGAATCCTTGCTCTCTGTGATCTTTGTAAGTTACGCATGCTACCTAATCTGTTTTCCCATCTGTAGAATGGGATAATAGATCTCCTTTGAGTTTCTGTGTATAAAGTTCTTAGCACAGTGCCACACATAAAGTAAGCTCCCCCAAACGGTTACTACACATTACTTTGGTTACTGCTCTCAATACACATAGTCTGGGCCCCGTTTATCAAAGCTTTTTCCCCTGTCAAGAAGCCACAATTCCCAAGGCCTTTCCACACTGCTTTCTTTTTCCTATATTTATTAGAGCTCAAATATCCAAGCAAAGTTAACTTTCTCTAACATTTGAGGACTGGCCCTTGAGAATTTATAGTGTGCTGAATTTGCTGCTGTAATAAACTCACTCTTGTTAACTAGGGAAAGATAGAGGCCATGTCATGGACCAACCACTCCCATTTTCCCACACAGTCTTCTGAAATCAAGTTTTTTTTTATTATTATTAGCTTACCCAAAGCAATGACTGATGTTTCAAAGTCCCATTTGTAATAACATTAATTCTGTAGTTAAAATATAATTACATGATTCCTAGCTTTCTAGAATATTGTGTAGCTTTTATTTTGGCTACTTAAATATCATACTAGCATAAATCAATTCTGATTTTTCTCAGTGTTTCAGAGAGATACACAATCCAGTGACAACTCCTATATTAAAATGCAGTAGAGAACTCTGAGGCCTTAAAAATTATGAGATTTTAAGCTGAAGATTTCTCTTGATGAAAAAAAAGACATAGAGGTCTTGAAGTCTTTCAGCTCTTTTATAAATATCTTAAAGTTTAATACCTCATTAAAAACATAATAATAAGCCTTATGATCAGGTCACTAGATTTACAGTATTTAATGTCACTTTCATGATGATGATCTTCAAAGGAAGTTTTCACTTATATTGTGCATAAAATCAAATGTTATGTGAAAAAACCTTTCATTTAATTCAACAGAGGGTAAAATTCAGTGAATTAACTTGTCATTGAATCTTTGCCCAGTTATGCGAGATTGCTAAATAAAATAAAAATAACTGAATCTTACCTAGAACTGACAAAATAATTCACAATTTTGTCTGATCATTATTCCCAGTAGCCAAGACATAGAAGCAACCTAAGTACCCATCAATGGATGAATGGTTAAAGAAAATGTGATATATATATATAGATAGATAGATATAGATATAGATATAGATATATATTTCCATTCAAATCTTTACCCATTTCCTTTCTGCTTTTATTAGGTGTATCTTGATCTCTTCTTCCAGTGGATTAGAGTAAAAGTTTAGATTATTGTCTTATGATCTTTTTTTAAAATATGGATGTTTCAAGCTATAAATTTTCCTCTAATCAATTGCTGTATACACACACATACACACACACACACACACACACACACACACACACTCTCACACACACATATGGGTTTTTAAAAAGTTTTTAAAAAGATGCAAATCCTACTATTTGCAAACACTTGGATAAAACTAAAGGGTATTTTGCTAAGTGAAATAAACCAGATAGAGAAAGACAAATCCTGCATGGTATCACTTGTATGTGGAATCTAAAAAAATAAAACACAACACAACACAAAACAAAACAAAACACACAAAGTCTAGATCCTACAGTAGAGTGGTTGCCTTGCCAGGGGTTGGGAGATGGGACCAATAAGGAGAAGTTGGTAAAAGGTACAGACTTTCAGTTATAAGTTGAATAAAGTCTGGGAAGATAATGGATTACAGGGTGACTATAGTTAATATCACTACATTGTATAATTGATATTTGCTGAAAAAGTAGATCTTAAGTGATCTCACCAAAACAAAAACAACATCAACAACAACAAAGGGAAGGTGAATATGTGAAGTGATAGATGTGTTAATTAACTTGATTGTGGGAATACATTTACATGTATACATATATCATCATGTTGTACACTTTAAATATACTGTAATTGTCAATTATATCTTAAACTAAAAATGTACATTTAATATACAGACTATATAGAATATGTATTCTTTGATATATAACATATATTCTTTCATATGTTATCTTTTATTTATAATGCATATTTTATATTATACATTGTTTTATATTTTATACTTTAAGAATGCATATTTTATGTATGAAAATATATGTATACTTTTATGTTTTATGGAATACATGATTGAAACCACCTCTTGCTGTATTTCCCCCATGAATATCTTTTTGATTGCTAATTTAATCTCTTATTATAGGTTTATTCATATTTCTATTTCCTACTGATTCACTTTATAGTTTGTCTTTCAAGAATTTTATACACTGTATCCATGCTATCTAATTTGTTGACACCTGATTGTTCATAATTTTCTCTTTAGGACCCTTTTCATTTCTATATTGACAATATTAATATCCCCTCTTTAATTCTTGCTTTCAGTAATTTGAATCTCCTCTTTTTTTTCTTGGCCAATAGCTAAAGTTTTGTCAATTTTGTTGACTTTTTCAAACAATCAAGTTTTGGTTTTTCATTTTGTTATTCACTATTTCATTACTTTCCTTTCTTCTGCTTTTATTAGGTGTATCTTGATCTCTTTTTCCAGTGGATTAGAGTAAAAGGTTAGATTATTGTCTTGTAATCTTTTTTAAAAAAAATGGATGTTTCAAGCTATAAATTTTCCTCTAATCAATTGCTGCATCCCATAAGTTTTGTTATATTTTGTCTTTGTTGTCATTCATCTCCACGTATTTTCTAATTCCCCTCTGATTCTTGAATCTATGGTTATACAGAGTCTACTATTTTATTTCCAATTTCTAACTTGGTTTTTGCTATTGATTTCTCATTTTATTTCATTATGGTTGAAGAAGATACATTGCATGCTTTCAAACTTTTTAAAATTATTGAAGTTTGTTTTGTAAAATATGATATATTCTGGAGAACATTCAATGTTCGCATGAGAAGAATGTGTGTTCTGGTTTTGGTGGGTAATGTGTTCTAAAGGTCAAGTTGACTTCTAGAGTTGTTCAAGTCTTCTATTTCCTTGTTGATTTTCTGTCAAGTTGTTCTGTTCATTATTGAGAGTGAGGTATTGAAGTATCCAACTATTATTTTTGAATTTCCTGTTTCACTTCAATTCTATCAGTTTTTGTTTCATGTATTTTGGGGCCTTTGTTATTAGGTGCATATATGTTTATAATTGTCATGTCTCCCTGGGCATTGACATTTTTTATCATTGTAAAATACTCTTTTTTATTTCTTGCAACATTTTTATTTTATTTTAGAGTCTATTTTGTCTGATATTACCATAGTTACTCCAGCTTTTCTATGGCTTCTATTTGCATTACGTAACTTTTTCCATTTATTTACGTTCAACCTATTAGTATCTTTGAATGTAAGGTGTGTGTCCTATAGTCCTCAAATAGCTAGATCTTCTTTTATAATCCATTTTTACAATCTTTGCATTTTGGCTGTTTAATTTAGTCACACTTAATGTTATTATTGACATAATTATATTTATGTTTGCCTTTTTAAATTTTGTTTCATGTTTTCTATATTTTTTTGTTTCTCTATTCCTCTTTTATTGTTTTCTTTTGCAATTAAGCAATTAATTCTAATATAACATTCAATTCCTTGAACAATTCTTTTCAGTATTATTTGGAGCTATTTAAAAATTTTTTTTCTAGGACTTATCCTATAACTACTTGAGAAAATTTTTAACTTCTTTTCTGTGATTCCTTAACTGCATCTTTGTGCTAACTCTTCTTATTATTAACAATGGAGCTGGTGCTGAAAGACAATGGAATATGGGTGCTTGCAAAGCCCTCACTATACATGTGTATGCCCATGTATCCAAGTGCTCATAAGCAAACATGCTAACATGGTAGGACCAGGTTGGTGCTGTAATAAGGAGGTATGCATTCAGAAGTCTTTTAATTAGTCCCCTTTTCCATGAATATTTGACAGAGACCTAGTTGAAAACTGCTATCATCTCTACTCATGTACGATTAATTCTTCTACAGCCAGTGGAAATTACCAGTTGCAGGAAGCAGTCTGTGAACAACACACTACCAGCAAACTATCATTGCTTTCTCTTGCTCTCCCTGCAAAGCATGGACAAATTAATGAAAAGTTTTATGTTTATCATAAAACAACAATCTCCACAGCACTGAGAATGCAAATAACAGAGGCATGCTGCAAAGATTAGTGGCAGAGAAAAGTAATGAATAATGTAACAAGATCTTAAACTAGATTATCACACCAAGGTAGCTTGTCAGAGCACTGGGTGGCTTATTTGACAATCCATCTTCCTCAGCAGTAGCTGAGTATGTGTTGGCCAGCCTCATTAGAACACTTCCGTGCAGCTCCTGTCCAGCATTTTTATATATTAAATTCATGCCAAAGACGAAGTGGTGATGTATCAAGGCTTGAAGCCACAAATCACATAGCACACTCTACCCATATCCACAGAAGCCAAGAGATACTAACTTGGGGTTATCAAAAATAAATAAACGTGTAACATAAAATGAAACAAAACTGTTTTTCCATTATAAGCATTTATTTCACCAGAGAAACATCTTAAGTACTCATAGAAATTTCCACTAAATATTCAAACAGCAGAAAACTGTTTTGGAGTAATTAAGACAGCATCTGTCTAGGCCCAGGCTAAATTAGTTGAAACAAATAAACAAAACTATTCAGTTCGACCAGCCATTACATTAGCTGGGTCTAAAACTCAAGGTATCACTATCATGGCATACAAATGTTTTCTGAAATATTTATATTCCCAGTAATACTTTGTCAGAATAAATACCACTTAGTTATGACAAAGTCCTCAGCTAAGCATGCTAAGTACTACACAGGAAAAGGAGTGGAGGGAAAAAAACTTCACATAGAAAGCTGTGATCTGAATAGAATTCAGTCCAAGGTCAGAGGCCCAAATTATATTTGGTTAGCTCTTTCCAAACCAGAATATCTAAGTCTGGTTCATGAAGCAAAAACTCATTCTAGCTGAGCATGGCTACATCATGCAATTCCATCCTGCTAATCTTTGTGTGATCCCTGGAGTAGATAGATACACACAGCCAAAAGACAGAGCCACAAAACAGTGGTTCATCCAGGATGTGCCGTTAAGTAAGTCTTCACTGAACTATGCTTGGGGGCCAAGTTCAAGCATTGTTTGCTTGTTCATTTAGAACAAATTCTCCAGAGTCTAAGAAAAATAAAGGCATTGTGTTTCCCAGGTGGTCCTTATACTTACTATACAGCATGAATCATATAGACAGATTAAGCATGCTCAGCTAAGAGAGCCTGTAGAAGCACAAAAATCTCTTAACGATTCAGTGGATGGTATCTCTTCTGTGGGTCAGCGACTGACCTGAGTTTTATAGAATCTAGAACACTTACCACCCTGAATCTATTAACACCATTCATTACAAAGTTTCTAAAGAATTATTTAAATCAAAATTTCTCTGAAGTTATATGCTTATAACTGTTGGCCTTTGCTAACAAATTTCTTATAACGGCCATCTTTGAGATGGACTCAAGTGAATTTTATCTCAGAACTTTTTATCAAATTATAGATATCTTAATTAACCGAATTTCCTTTTGAAACTCAACCTCAGCTGTTAAAGACTAGAGTTCTCAATGTAATCTCTTTCCTAAGCAGTGTACCCATCAAGGCTTAACCAGAGAAGAAGAACCAATAACACCTACATCTATATTTCTATCAATGTCTATATCAACGTGTCTTATCTCCCAAATAGGGGATCTGTTACAGAGATTTGACCTTACACAATTGGCTTCTGACCTGGTGCTAGGCCTGAAGTGAGCAAGGCAGGCAAATAACAATTATTGAATATTTAGGAATTTTGTTAAACCACTGTTAGCTGGTGCCACCACTCCACTGGGAATATGGACATGAAGTGGGTGAGAGCAAGAACAAACTGGAAGGAGTGAGGATGTGCTGACATCCGTGAGGACAAGCTGGAGCCCAGGTCAGTCTTTGCCTTGAAGTATCCAACTCTGATGATGCAGATGGCCTGCACTATGGAATTAAGCACACACCTGACGCAGGAGTGGAGATGCCAAAGGAGGAAAAATAATGATTGCTGGAAGACAGGGGGACCCCACTGTTGAGTCTCACTTGGCCAATAAAGGTGAGCCAGCAGGTGTACAGTACGTGCACAAATAGCAACAGTGCCAGACACCACACTGACGTGCCAGGTGTAAACATGGCTTCTGTTCCACTTCTACCTTCCAGATCGGGAATTACTCTTGTGGTCAGTTCTTATCCATAACCACACAGACAGAGGAGTTCTGGAAGACATCATCTGAATCAGCTAAACTGACCCAGTAGGAAGTCACCACAGTAGGAAGCAAGCATGTTTAGCTCAAATACTTCAACAGATATTTATTCTTCTGTCAAAAACTGGAGGTTAGTTATCGTACTTTAAACGGATGGTGTGTTTTCTACTGCAAATAACAAAGAGCTTCACACTGAGATCAGTATTAATTGTGATTTAGCTTTTGGAAATCAAACTTCTCAGTCTAAAACTATAATTTTAGATTTTGGCTATCTATCCTCAGAAAAAAATAAAAAATAGTCATTATATGCTGAATATTCATTGTCTTGATTTTAACAATACTGAAAAAATGAGTAACTTACCTATATATCCACTAGCAGGAATATGGCAAGATGGAGTTAAGTAGCCTAAATTATTATTGATATAGAAAGTAGATCAAACTATATATAGACACACCCATATATATGCATATATGAAGTATTGTACATATATGAAGTATTGTAAGAAAAAAAATCTATGAAAGGGTCCAAAATAATTCTGATTGTGTTAAATAGCTATAGAAACTTCTTCAGAGAAAAAAAAATTACATGAGTTGATATTAACATACCATTTTTGAGCAGGTTAATTTTTCTTTTTTCTACCTTTCTGTAGTTTTCTGTTAGAAAAATTCTTAATCATTTCCTATATTTTTTAATGGTCCCAAAACAGTTTTCTAAATTAGCATAAGTAACAATGGATGCATTTGAGATTAAGCCAGTGGAGTCATGTCTATTCAATGCATACTATGCACTGGACATTTCCTGTAGATTATAGAATTTGATGCATGATTTAAAAGCAATAAACTGTATCTTTCTATAAAAGGCAGTGCACCTAAGTGGCTAAGCCTGGACATTCAAGTCAGATTTCTAGAATTTATACCACTCACCTTCCACTTCCTAGATGTGTGATGCTGGACAAATCACTTAACTTCTCTCTGCTCTTCTGTTAATATGGTAGCAATACTAGAAACCACACAAGTTGCTATGTAGGTTCAGTGAGTTCCTATATATGAAGCATTTAAATGAAGGCCTGACTTCTAATAATAAGGTTCAGTGAGTTCCTATATATGAAGCATTTAAATAAGGCCTGACTTCTACCACACAAGTGCTATTATTTAATGCTATTATATGGGATAAAAAGGCGTACTAATTCAGATTTTCTCCTTAATTTGGATTAATGAGTTGCTCTGAAGAATTTTACATATGTTAAGTATTGTTTGGTAAGTTCCAACAGTTCCTTTCAAAAAGTATATAAATATGTACTTAGGGACCCCTGGGTGCCTCTGTGGGTTAAGTGTCTGTTTTTTGCTCAGGTCCTAATTCCCGGGTCCTGGGATCAAGCCCCCCATGTCAGTGTCCTCAGGGCGCCCTGCTCAGCAGGGAGTCTGCTTCCCCATCACCCTGTGACCCTTCCTCCTGCTGGTGCACATGCTCTCTCTCTTTCCAATAAATAAATAAAATTTTTAAGATGCATTTACATTTATCCAACAATCTTAACTCATAAATATCACACCAGGTTATAAGCAATGGAGAATACAACAAATTCAGAATTATGCTATGGTCATTGTCTCGTCTGAACCAAGCTTTGCCAAGAAATCACAGGACTAATTCTCTCTTTTTCATTCCCTTTCTCCTGCTGTTGTACTTTGTAATCAAGAGCAATTCCAAACATGTTTACTAATTTTTTCACTGGGTCCAAAAAGGAGAGGGAGAAATCCAAAGTGCTATTGGTGTAATGGCTTACTCTTAGCCCCATTGTCCCACAGAGACTTTGGGAAGAAGTTATGTGGTCATAGTCTCAAATGTCCTCATCGGATGGCTGAAATGTCCATACCTAATTAGAACTAATAAACAATGAGACTTGCTCAGTGAAAATGAACATAGCCCTAAGGCAGACCAGGAAAAAAAAAAAAAGTGGATATTTTTGCATATCCCCCATTTTCTGATTTACCTTCAAATCTGTGCTTCAGCAATTTTTTAAAGAGCACACAGCTCCTTTTTAGAAGAGTCTAGGAAAGGGGTATAAATAGTTACCTACTAATTTATTTTATAAGAGTGTAAGGCCTATAAGGTGCACATTAATTAAAAAAAAAAAAAACAGAAAACTCAGGGAAGGATCTGTTTTGCTCACTATTACTTTTCTGCCATGCTTTTTTGAAGTTTACTCCAGCAGCATCAGGTTTGCAAAATCACAAGGAATGATATTTATTATTATTATTATTATTATTATTTTACTGCAACACTTTTTTGAGAAAAAAATTTGGAAGAGTATTAGAAGTTTAAATGCAATGATACGAAGGTGCCTTCTGGGGAAGGTAGTATTTTTAGACAGGACTTTAAAAAAATGTTTTAATTCATGCTTCATCATTTATTAACAATTATGAAATTGCTTGAAGCTGCTGAACCTCAATCTACTCATATGTACATTGAGTAGAGAAATAGTGCCTGTCCCATGGAGTTGTTAAGAAAACAAAGTTAACTTATCTTTGTAAACATCTAGCATACTCGAGTTTACCCAGTTGATGTTATTTCCCTTCATTTAGCTTAGATATAGTATCGGTTATCACTAAAGAATTTCATTTTTCTTTCTTAATCCTCTATGATGATTCATTTTGGAAAATTTTAAAGCACTTGTCTATCCTTTTGTTCCTCTGTCCTCTGTTTTCTTTTGCTGGGCTAATATAGTGGATATTAGATCTCTTGCATAGATCTTCGAATTTTCTTTCCAGTTTTCTCTTATTTTCTGGCTTTATCTAATATTTTAGATTTCTTCAAGTTCTTCTTCTAACTCTTGTGTTGATTATTTGTAATTTTGCTACTGTGTATGTTTTTCATTTCCTATGAATTCTTTTTGTACTCTGATTGCTTTCTTTACTTTGGTATTTTTATTTTCTATTCTACTTGCTTGGATACAGTAACTTCTCTTATCTTTCTGGAAATATTAACATTAAAGTCTCATTTTGGATGTTTTATTCTGCTTCCTGGATTTCCTCTCTTTCTGCTTTCATTTCCTTTGTGATCCTATGTTATACTTTTTTTAAAAGATTTTATTTATTTATTTATTTGACAGACAGAGATCACAAGCAGGCAGAGAGGCAGGCAGAGAGAGAGGAGGAAGCAGGCTCCCTGCTGAGCAGAGAGCCCGATGTGGGGCTTGATCCCAGGACCCTGGGATCATGACCCAAGCCGAAGGCAGAGGCTCTAACCCACTGAGCCACCTAGGCGCCCCTTATGTTATACTTTTCTTCATTCTTTAGTTCTCGTATTTGAGACATCCGCCAAATATCTTTGGTTATTGGTTTCCCGTTTATGTTAAAGACTGAGGCACTATCCTGGCTATTGGAAGCTCTGTGTCTGCCGTGGAGGAGGGGAGGATTGATTCTGGGCTTCCTCAGGTAGTGGTAAAGTAGGGATGAAACATATTTGTTATGCCCCTAACTGAAGAGATATAAGCCACCTGCCTAATTTCAGGAGCCAGCATTCACAGCTCAGCACCCTGTATCTCCTCCCTGCATTTTCTGTTGTTTTGTTTCTTTATAAAATTAGCCTCTTGCCCTTCTGGGTTAAATCTTGTTATGTGGGGTTTGGAGCAGAGCCAGGGATCTAACTACTCTTCATACAAACTTTAAAACAGTTCTCCAAACTCATAGCTGTAGCAGGGCAACTAAGTCATTAATCCTCAACCATTCTGCATCTTCCCAAAAGGGAACAGTGAAGGAAGTTAGGGGTTGGTGATTAAATGCTATCAAGTAAATGGGGCTCCTGGTTGGCTCAGTGGGTCAAGTCTATGTCTTCGGCTCAGGTCATGATCTCAGGGTCCTGGGATCGAGCCCCACATCGGGCTCTCTGCTCAGCGGGGAGCCTGCTTCCTCTTCTCTCTCTGCCTGCTGCTCTGCCCACTTGCGATCTCTCTCTCTGTCAAATGAATAAATAAAATCTTTTAAAAAAATTAAAAAAAAAAACACAAATGCTATCAAGCAAAGAGACATGGTGTGTGCAAAGCACCAACATAAGAGCCAGGGGGTGCTGGACAGTTTGATGAGGCAGAAGCTTACCATGGGCAGCAACTGTAGCAAGAAGGGATCTATAAAGGTTGACAAAGACCAGGTTGTGAAGTTTTCAGATTCCACAGGCCAATCAGAACAGTGTTCTCAGTGTGAGAGAACTATGATGACCAAAAGACAAGGGCATTTTAAAGGTAGGGACGTGGTAGGAAGCGGGACAAACATCAGAAAATATGTGCGTCTTTCTCTATGCTACCTTCCCTTTTGCTTCCTTTTGGTATTATTGAAAGTTGCTGATGGGTGTCCTGAGGTTATAGGAGTCTTTGAAGAAATATCATATGAAATATTCAAGAATCACTTAAACCTTAAGAAATCAGCCTGTAGGAATGTCACGATGCTGTTTAACAGGTGTGAACACATTTTATTAAAGGTGAACTGGGGAACTTCTGCTCCTCCAGCAGAGCCAGTATTTATTTTTTTGCTTATTAGTTATCTCAGTTACTGCTCTGAAAAATGAAAGGGCCATCTGGCTTGAAATAGAGACCAGAATTGAAAGGCTCTGAAGTTCATGGGATCTGTTTTTAGGATTCTCATGAGATTTAGAATGCTGGGGTAACCCCATGGAGGGACTGGGTTCAGGCAAATGTATGGTGGTTGAATCTCTGTCTCTCCCATCTGTCTCTCTCTTATCTCCGTCTCTCTCTGTCTCTGTCTCCGTTTCTCTCTGTTTTACAAGGTATCTTATAAGAATCAGCTTACAAGATATTTTCCAAGCTGACGTGTGGTTAAAAAGAAAGTGAATCAGAAAGAAGCCTGATCTGTTTCAGTCAGCTCTGTGAACAGGGCAGAAGAACCCTTGCTTCTTCTAGCACGTCGGTCTTTACTTCATAGAGCCCAGTATTCCCATTGCTTTCTACCAAATCTTGGTTTTAAAAATGGAACAGAGGAGGGAAAAACACAGTTAACCAAGGGTGTTCGCCGCAGCTCTGCCACTAGCTAATGACCAGGTCATGTGACCACTTCCAGCTAGTTTTTTTCATTTTAAGTTCCCTTTCAGCCGGTTTGTCAATTTTACATAGACTTTCTCAGGCATTTGGGAGTGAAGTGGTGATACTTTCCTGATTAAGAAAAAGAATGTGTAAAGGCATATAATGTAGATGGTCTCTATCTATTTGCTGATGATCAAATTGTCTGCTATAAATTTTAGAAGACCAGATTATGATGTTAGCAGGGAATGCAGGGGACAGGTTTCCCTAGAGACTATAGAACAGATAATGTTTGACAGGAGTTGAAGGAGGTAAGATACAGTTTTTGAGACCTTGCTCAAAGAATAAAACTGAAGGGTAGTGACTTGATTAAGGGAGTCCTGAGATTCTGGAAGCGCAATGACATTATTGAATGAAAAAGCAAAGGACCACTAATAACCAATTTCATTACTTTATGACTTTGCCTTGAGCATGGCAGTAATATGAACACTAATGATGGCTGAAGTGGCTGACAGACTGACAACTTTCTCTGACCCTGCCTGGCATTGGTCTTACAGCAGTGCTTTCAAGACACAAAATTTTCCAATGAATGTGATAATCAGAGATGTCACTTGTGACAGGATGGACAGTATTAATAAAACAACAACAAAATTAGAGGTAAACTAGAAAAGTTTTCAAAAAGTCATGTCTGGGAATACAGTTTAGTTTTAATTTAATCAGAGGTAGAATGAATCATGCTATGAAGAGGGATTTATAGCATCTCAGTCCATAAAAAAGTCTACCTAAGGCTTCAGAAAGGAGATTCTAGAGATCCAGTCCCATCAAATTATTAACTATAACAGTCAGGAATGTACAACCGAATGTTAAAAATAATTTTTTTTTTATTTCATGAATATAAAGACATGTGGTCTCCTGGAATAATTAGTAGCAGAATCTCACACACACACACACACACACACACACACACACACACACACAGAAAGGTAGGTTTTTGGAAATCTAGCCAAAGGAGTTTTTAATGGATTTTTCCTAATTATATTAGATATTAATACACATTGTTAATAACTTTGAAAATATAAGGAGTATAGAGAGGAAAATAAAAAACCCTACTACTATCAACAGTATGGGTTTTCTTTTTCCTGAAAAATGGAAAACTTGACTATATTAGACACTAGGGATTAAGCCATTTGTGTTTTGTGAATTATTCACATTTTCATATGTTTCATAAATATGCATTTCTTTTTTTCATTAAAATGTTTAAAACTGCAGTTGACTATGGGAACAGTAATTTTTCTATAATGTTGTTCTGTCAACATGAACAACAAATTCTTGTTCTCTAAATTATTTATTTTATTCTATTTAAATATAAATTATATGTATTGAAGGTGTGCAGCATGATTATTTGATGTACATATATGTAGTTAAATGATTACTACAGTCAAGCTAATTAACATTTCATCTCCTCACATAGTTACCATTTGTGTATGTGTGTGTGTAGAGCATTTGAAATCTATCTACTCTTTTAGCAAATTTCCAGTATTCAATGAAGAAGTACTAAGTATAGTCGTCATGCTGTATATTAGGTCTGTAGACTTATTTATCCTGTATAACTGGAAATTCTTGTTTAAAGTATTCTAGACACTATTATTAGAGCCTTCTATGTGCAGCATGATTAATATTACCTAAAAGATTTCTGATATTTATAAACCATTTCTTACTAAGGAATACATGACTTCTATGTGATAAGCATATATAAGCCCTATACTCTGGAAAGTTTGATATGAATGTATGAACTGATGTTAAGCCTGTCTGTTGAGTTCTGCCAAGCTCAGAGATTTTCTCAGCACTCCTGTCAGGTCAAAAACTAAACTGTAGGTTCTCAACAAACCAGAGCTGCACTTGAGTGCAACTTGGAAATATAAACAGGGAATTTTAATACCCAATTGCTTTCGCTCCCCCCGCAGGGCTGTTTCTTGGCGTCTAATCTGACATCTCGTAATTCCAGAGCCTTTGGCCCAGAGTCTGCCCTTGAGTCATGTCTTCCTTTCCTTCACCCCAACTACTGGGAATATGTGTTCATAAAGGGATCATCACTTTTGTAGCAACTGGGTAGAATAAATATTTCAATTGAACCAAATAGATTTTGTTTTTCATTACTTGGTGAAAACTCTCCCTCTGTGGGGCGCAGGTAGCCTGAAGATAAGGCCTTGCCTTCATCATGCAGATACAAACTAGGGAGGCTGACCCACATACAGAAGAGTGTTGCAGTGGGGTAATGAAAGAACAAGGGAAAGGTCCTTAACTCACAATAGAAGTTACAGAAAAACTGACCCCCAGAATCATCCAAACTTCTCTGATTACATTAGATTGGTTTCTTTCTTTTGGATTTATATTATATACAATATAATATAATAATATAATATAATATATATTATATATATAATTTATATATTTATATATATTTATATTTATATCATATATACTATATATCTCCAAAAGACTACTACTCAGCCATCAAAAAATGAAATCTTGCCATTTACAACAATATTGATGGAACTAGAGGGTATTATGCTAAGTGAAATAACTCAATCAGAGAAAGACAATTATCATATGATGTCTCTCATATGCGGAATTTAAGAAACAAAACTGGATCATAGGCAAAGGGAGAGAAAATAAAACAAGGGAGACAAACCTCTTATGAGTCTCTTAATCATAGAAAACAACCTGAGGGTTGCTGAGGGTGGGGATGGGATAACTGGGTGATGGACACTGGGGAGGTCATGTGATGTAATGAGCACTGGATATTATACAGGTCTGATGAATCACTGAACTTTACCTCTGAAACTAACAATATATTATATTTAATTAATCGAATTTAAATTTAAAAAATAAATACTAAAAAAAAGATGACTGCTAAGAATAGTGTTTTGTTTTTGTGTTGTTGTTGTTTGTGCTTTTTTTTTTTTTTCTCTAACGAATCCTGTGAGGGGAAAATAAACACTACTGGTTGGTATCTTGTGAAACAATTGTTTTTACAAATGTAGCTGGTTAAAAAAAAAGTCTAAATAGTTTTCAGTTTATTGCCTATCCATGACTTCATTTGGCTGAACCAAAGAAAAAAGAATCCAATAATAATTTGGCAAGACAGAAACCTTTTTACCTGGAAACCTTTCTTATGTTACTAATAGAAAAGTCAAATAGTTAGTATACTTCTAACAACCCATTGAATGAAAAGAGAATTTAGTTTTCTTGTCTGTTTTGGTCTTTTGTACCTCACTATCCTGTCACATGAGTAGCGATGGCACGAAACTTCAGAGGTCTGGACATGTCTCTGGAATGTTCAGTGACACTGTGCAGGCTTATGCGACCCCTAATAAATGATAAAATAGAAGAAGTTCCTAGGTACGCAATGAAACATTTGTTTCCTTGAGGACTGAACTACGTCATTACCACTTCTGTGGAAATGAAAATCTTGCAAAACAGTATCTAACTGGTATTCCCAGGAGGCAACAACCCCACCCAACAACCAAATAATTAATGTGAAACTGTATATACAGGTTTCAGGGAACTATTGAATGAATCCTCTATTTTTATACGATACTGTGTTATAGCTTTCACAATGCGTTGCTGAAAAAAAAAAGTCATATTCAAGTCATTCGAAATTGCTGTCAAGTCCGACCACTGTATTGGATTCCCCACATATATTTTAATGTTTTGTCCTTTTTCCTCTCAAAACCACAATGTTCTAAGGCAAAGGGGATGTAACTGAAAGAGGTATTGGAGAAGTTTGACCCAAACACAAACCGTCAATTCTTTATTACATCTGTAGAGTGGCAAGATAGTTTAGTATCAGTCCAGTATTTTACAATATTTTATTTAAAGAACTTTTACATCCATGACTTCACCAACCTCACTGAGTCAACATAAAGGAGGTAGGATAGATACTATCTTTTAAATTATAAGAACAATGTGTTCAAGAATTTCATGATTTGTTCAGGTTCTACAGCAAGACAAGAATCTAGATCTCTCTTCACCTTCGCCAGAGAAAAATGGTAGCATGAGGAAGTAGTTCTCATTAATAAATGGACAATATACCTGTCATCACAACGTAAATATAATGTGCCAGTCCCTTAGCTAACATAATCCTGTAAGATTCCATCATTTCTTGAAAAAAAAATCGAAATGCATTTTTGCTAAGCATGTGATATGTACTAAGCACTGTTCAAAGTACTTTATAAATAATTTCCATGGGCAAGTCTGGGCTCAGTTGTTGATGTCTTATGGGAGAGTTTAAATAAGGGGTGTGTTGAAATTCCAAACTGAAACATAACACCAAATAAAAACTCACATCCTTTCTGAAAGCAAGCTATTAAGTCAACCATATCTTTCCCATTTTGTACACACCTGTTCTTGAATGTACTAATCCCACTGTCACCTGTCATGGTCAAAGCATCTCTAATTGGGCAAAGCTGATGCTCATATATTTAGATTGAATGTCACCACAGAATACTAATTTCATCCCTGGACCAATGATTTTCTGTGTGCTCTGTTTTCTTTTGAGACCATCTGGATCTAATTAATGTCTTATATCTTCAATTACCCAACAATCTCCCCTACAACATAAATGTCAAGAGGGTTAAACTTTGCCTAATTTTTATTGCTGAATCACCAACACCTAAAATTGTGCCTGGAAACATAAGCAGCTCAATAAATATTTGTTGAATAAATAACTGGTTTACAAGCGGATTATTCTAGGGGCACCTTGGTGGCTCAGTTGGTTAAGCATCCAACTCTTGATTTTGGTGCAGATCATGATCACAAGGTCCTAAGATTCAGCCCCAAACCACCAGACTCCACCCTGGGCATGGAGTCTGCATAAGACTCTCTCTCTCTCTCCCTCTGTCCCTTCCCACCTTGTATGCACTTTCTCTCTCTCTGTCAAACAAAACAAAACAAAACAAAACAAAACAAACAGAAAACTGATCACTCTAAATCAGAGATGGGAAGACCAACCAAGGCTCTGAAATATTTATCAGTTTCTATTTCTGACCTACTACCTGAATTAATCTGGGTTAAAGAACTGAACAAAGGTGAGAATCTCACGTTGTAACATAAAGCTAGGCATTTACAAAGCATTTATAAGAGACACACCCTAAATATCAAAACGTTTAAGTTTGGATATAGCACGGTTTTCCCACAGGCCTCACTTCCCATCCCTTCCCAGTAGGGATGGCAGTCACGCTAATCTTGCAATCCTCCCATGCGTTATGTAGGCCTTAATCCCCCCCAGTGCCAGTACACAATATGTTAAAGACAGAGCTGAAAATAGTGCCTCTTATTTTCCTCCTTTTTTCTGTATGAACTCCAGTTTCCTCACCTTGTGAAATGATGCTTAATGATTAATCCTGTCTAATTATAAGGTGCTTTATTAGTGAGGATAAAATTAGACAATTGATAGAATGTCCTCTGAAATGTGAACTGTGAGACTTTCAATCCTATGCCATTCCACAAGTATGAAGTGGCTTTTATTCAAATCAAAGTATGATTCTCAGCATTCCCTAGTCACTGGGCAAGACCCAGAAATGCTTCTAGAAATATGTTGCAGGATTTCGTTTTCTTTAGTGCCCATGGTTCTTGGTCATGCAGCTTCAAAGAATGAAGACATAGACCAGATGAAGAGTGGTGGGCAGTGGAGCAAAGTTCTAAGTCTAGGGGCTTTTATGAGATTGTTGGAGGGCTGTTTCAACCTGACAAACCCTTCATGCTCCCATCACCCTATCAGGTTTTTGTCCACACACTCTCCTACCTATCAGGTAGTTGTTTACTATGGGAAAACATGGAGGGCTCTTTCCAATATGGTGCAAAATCTTTTTAAGGGTAGTTTCCTCTTAGGGTGTGGGGGGTTGTCCCCTTGTCCCTGCCTGCCTTTCTTCTGACTATGCTTCATTAGCTAGACCTGAACCCTTCTTGCTACTACCTCCTACCACATGCTTTCTCCATTGCCCATAATATGGGCAATGGAGATAGGGTTAGGGTTAGGGTTTAGGGTTAGGGTTAGGGTTAGGTCATAGGTCAATGCTTTCTCCATTGCCCATGATACGCAGTCTTAAACTTTCACCAGGAATCACTCTTTAGGGCTCAGAATTTGTCATCTGAGAAAACACTATTTTCTTACATAGTCAGCAATAATCACTGCTGTAATCCACAGTGATAGGTAATGCCAATCAGTGCCTAACATGGAACCTGGGTAACATAATCTAAGAAAGAAAGAATTTCCTGGAGGAAGAAGAAGAAGATGCGACTGGAAAGTACGAGATTGACAGGTGTTCCTATAATGGGTTGTAGATAAGAGGGGAGAGTTCGTTCTGGGCAGCACTAACATGATGGCAAGTCCTCAGCCATCTGAGTGGATAGAAATAGAAAGGTCTCCAGGTGTACTTTTATTAAATTCTAATTTAGGCAAACCAAGTGCCCCGTTACATTAAAGTTCTAGTGTGGTCTATGAGCTTCTGAGCATGTGGAAACTCTGAAGATGTTTTTTACCCTTTTCCATTGGGACAGCAGTGTATAAATCCTGTTATCCAGACAGAGAGAGAGAGAGAGAGAGAAATGAGCCTGAAAAATATATAACAGACTTGTTGAGGGCACCTCATTGATTGAGCAGATCTTATAACTGAAGACCCCAAGTGCCATCTTATGCCCATGCAACCACTCGCTTGATTTCATTTAGAACACAAAAGCCTAGCATTGTCAGGATTGAGCGCAGACTACTGTTTAACTGTCTATGCAAGGGCTTTGCAGCCTTCCAGATCCCACCTGTTTAATTTGTGTTCCTGTTCCCTCCTTCTCATTTCAGCCGGTACACCCAATACTGAAGAGAGGAAAATGAACTCGTAATGAAGCCCATGAACCCCAGCGAGCACCAGCTGTCTCTAGAGAGTATTTGAGAGAAAACTATGCAAGCTTTAAATTGTTCCTCAGAATTTAATTATTGAAAAGCACTTGAAAATCTTGGTTTGGGGATGTTCTCTACTCATCAATGCATTTTTATGACTTCACACAAAAGCTATTCTCAGAAATGGAGCAAAGACATTAAGATGAGTCTTTAAAAAAATAGTACATTTTTGTGGTGTTCTATTTAACAAGCATTTATTGAGTATTCAATAGGTCCAGGAACCAGGGGGTAAGCATGTAAAGAAAGATCAAAGTTTTCATGTTGTCATAGATTTTACAGTTAAAAACAAAGTGATTATGACATGATGAAGTATGTGTGGTATCAGTTATTTAAGAGAAAATGCTACTAAGAAAAAAAAAAAAAAAGACCAACTGGTGTTAGCATTTCTTTTCTGCACCTCTACCTCCTAGAAAGCAACCACTGTTGAGTTTCTAAAGGCCAACTGAAGGGGATTCTATTGGATTTTCATTGTCCAGGGGAGAGGGAGGCAATGGACCAGAATTTCTGAGTTAGAGAAGTTGAAGTGGCTAGAAATGAAATCAAGCTTCTCATGGAGCAAGAATTGGACACTGAGGAGGAAATTTAAGTGTGCTTCTGCCATCTACCACTCTGGTTGATGGAGTGACAGAAGGATAGCTGTGATGTAGCATCTCTAGTTAGCGCTGTGGACCAAGGAAAGATGACAAAAGGACCCATGGTAGAGACCACATCAGACCAGGAGCAGAGCTCTCCTTCCTTCTTTTGATAGCAGGTAAGTTCTGGTTTCTTGTACACCTCCCTATAGGAAGAGGAAGACTCTGCAATAGCTAAGATTAAATAATCTGTCATTCAGAGGAAAAGGGGGCTCTGTGAACAGATTAGGTATAATTAGAAGATATTAAAACAGAGATATTTCTTTTTTTTTTCCCTAAGATTTTATTTATTTATTTGACACAGAGAGAGAGAGAGTACAAGCAGGGAGAACAGCACGGAGAAGGAGACGCAGGCTTCCTGCTGAGCAGAGACCCCGATGCGGAACTCAATCCCAGGACCCTGGCATCATGACATGAGCCAGAGGCAGACGCTTAACTGACTGAGCCACCCAGGCACCCCAAAACAGAGATATTTCTTGCACTTGAGATTTGGATAAATGAAACCTTGTTTGTGGCTCCTCCGTGTTTTACCTTCACCATCCTTGTGGTTTCTGGAGTGTGTTGATATCCCCTTTTGTTTTATCTAACTTTTGCAGGATTTTGTACACAGAACCAGTCAGGGCTCCTTGATTGCAAGCAACACAAATTCAGCCCTAGTGCATTTAAACAAAATGAGATCCCCCTAGAAGAATATGAATTGATTAGGCTAGAGGAACAAGGCAGGACACAAGGTGGTTGCAGAAGTAAGAAGCAGAATCACAGTCCCAAATGCTCAGCACACATTCATGGGGACAAAGTAGACAGCAGGCATTTTACTCTTTTTATTCTTCTAAGTTTCAAATCCCAGAGAAGAAACCCCCAAGCGGTTCAACTTTTGGCTAGGACAAGCCCCTAAATCATTGATTTCCAGACTTATTTTACTGCAGACGAACTCCTTCTTCAAAACAGAGTCAGGGTGCTGTTTGGAAAGAGAAATTGATGATGGCTGAGTTATAGAGAATAACTATGTGGCACATCTTCATGGCTTGACTTATTGCCAGCAACCTGCCCTGCCCATCTACTCCCAAGCCTGCTGTCCACCATAGTCTGCTCAGCATCCTGCTTTTCTTTCTTGCTTTTTTTTCCCCAGAGTTGTCATAATTTCAGTTTCAGACTTTTCTCATCATACTCTATATTCTATATCATAGGATTATTATAATGAGAAAACAATAAAATGTAAACAAAAGATATAACATAGTATAGCTTGAAGTCTGAAGTAATATAATGAATATTAGATGCTACTTGAAGTCCATTAACTTGAATGTAATCGTAGGACCCTCTAGTTTCTGAATTGTGCTAGAAAGATCTGGGTAGGCTCCCATCAACTGGACCAGCAGTGGACTCTCAAAGGGCCTCAAGTTTATTATCTCTACCTTTCAGATCCTATCTCACTCAGTACCAGCCATGGGTCTCTTCTTAGAGCACTTGTGTCTGAGCCAACTAAATGGGTAAACTGTCCCTAGGGTCTGCTGAGCTGGCCAAAGCCAGAATATTGAGGAAGAAAATAAATTTAGAAAAAAGTTTAATCTGTAAGTCAGCTCTTGGAAGGACCAATTATAGTTCGAGCTAATCACTGCATAATTGCTACCTTCACAGTCTCTCTTCAAGGTTGACACAAGGCATTTCTCTTAGCTGCAGTCTTGATTCCTCCTCATCGGCTACAGTGCCCCAAGTAGAATGAGCAATTTCCTGTGTCCCTTAACCCAGTCCCTACAACATTCTTGACCAGTTCCATACCCAATGGGATGTTTCTACTTGGATTGCTCTAGTATATCCTTAGCCTCTGGCTTCAAATCAAGGAGGACCCCAAGCCTTGGGGCTTCTGTAAACCCATAATAAACTAGATGTCTCCATCAGTTCCAAGTAAATTGAGTTCATGCAAAGGCCAGGAATGGTAGGTCCAGAGGCCACCACTACTACTTCGTTTTAGTCAGAGCCTGTGTTAGTATTAAGATGCTATATCAAGCAATGAGTAGAAAATACTTGAAAACACTTAAGAAATTTTTAATAAATTCAACTTGATCAAGCTCCACCTCCCAATTTCATCTTTCTTGAAAACTAATTTTTGCAAAATAATTTACTTCAAGATTTGCTTCCTTTCAGCCAGACCTCCAACTCCTTCTGAAAAACTTGAATTGGGTTTTTGATCACAAGACACCACCAAACCTGCTCTTATAAGGTCCACAGTAGCTGCCATGTTCAAAATCTGAAAGATTCCTCTCTATGTTCAACCTCTTTCTTAGCTGCAATTGACAGAGCTGAACACTCCAGTCTCCTTAAAGGTCACCTTCCTCTTTAGCTCCTCTTTCCCTTTCCCCTCTATAGGTTGCTTCTACTTTTCCAATCTATATGCTGGTTCCCTGGGTTTGATGCTAGGCCCTTAGTGTTGGTGACTTCATCTCTTTTGGATGCTTTAAAATGCCATTCATTCATGGGTTATAACAAAGAGACTATTTCTCCCTCAAACCAGTCCTCCAGGGCATCTGGGTGGCTCAGTCAGTTAAGCGTCTGCTTTTGGCTAAGATCATGATTCCAGGATCCTGGGATAGAGCCCCACATCAGGATCCCTGCTCAGTAGGGAGTCTGCTTCTCCCTCTCCCTTCACCCCTCTCCCCAACTTGTGCACTCATTCTCTCTCTCTCTCTCAAATAAACAAATAAAATCTTAAAACAAAACAAAACAAAAATCCCCAAAACCTGTCCTCTGTATGCCAGAGTTATTTTGATGGTGCTATTTGATTTCTTCTTTTGAAAGGTACACAACCATCCAGAATGGAAACCCTAATTCTCCAATTTTCTTTCCCATGCTTTTCCTTTTCTAGTCTTCCCCACCTAATTAAATGACATCAACCAACAGTCAGTTGCTTAAGTCAGAAATTTAGCATCATCCTTGATTCTTCTTTTTCCTAAACCCTCAACCTACAATATCAATCAGTAAATTCATTGATGTTACCGCAAAGATATCTCAAACATACCAATTTCTCTCTATTTCTCCTGCCAGTACTTTGGTTGGAGATATTCTCATCTCTGGCCTGATACATTGAGTATAAAAAGGATTTTTTTTTTCCTCACCTGCAAGTCACTTTCATACTATTTGGTTTGGGGCAAAACTCGGAAGTTGTCTCCTGCCCTAAGTAAATTCTGGCTCCTCCGTTTCTGTTGCTACCTTCTTCTCACCGGTACCTTTAACCTGCTTAGATTCCCAGAAGACTATGGGTTCCTTCTTCCCCAATGACCAAGTCTTCTCACTGTGGTAAATCCTCGGAGCCAGAAAATATGTCATATCCCTGGCCTTTTCTTGCTTCCTTCCTCCATCCATTCTGACAACCTAAATGTTGTGTCAAAACACTGTCCCATTCTTCTGAAACAACCTTTTATTTTTATACATGGACAACCCAAGCCTCATGGAGACAACCATATTTCCATAAAAATATGTGGCTTAGATAAAAAGCCACTTTTATTTTTATTTTTATTTTTTTTACTTTATGAACCTTTAAAAAATTCTACCAAGGGGATGGGAAACAAGTTTAAATGTCTTTGTACATAAGATACTTAAATAACATGTATGTGAACTTTAGTAATGGGCACATTTACCTAGAATTAGAGATTCAAAATTTGATGGTAAAAATAGAAATACACCTTTGGCATTATCTGCTTCTAAGTCCATGCTTTACAAATAAGCAATTTCGCCTCAGGGACTATTAGGCTCAGTGTCCCTCAGTGAGTAAACGGCACTGTGAGTCTGGGGTCCTCATCTCCTGGGGTTACTGCTCTTTCCAAAATGTCTCGCTGCCTCCATTGCAATTAAATGCTATGAGATTACTTTTACAGTATAATAGGTACAAGAAATAAATATCTAATAATAATAATATGCATTATTTACTTCAACATTCAAGGCATATGAATGCTAACTTACTTAATTCTTGCAAACACAGAAATACATAAGTTAAAATTGTATGTGGATTTTATAAATAAGGAAACTGAGGTCAACAGAGTAGTACTTTGCCTAGTGGCAGGCAATATACAATGTTGGCATTTCTGGCTAAACTAGAATTATGACCGTATTTGATGAGGCACCTATCTCAAGCAAGCACTGTCTGTAGGTCAGTCAAAGGTAATATTCATTGACCACTTGCTCTGTTTCTGGCATTGTGAACTCTTTATCACCCACATTGTTTTAACTACTTCTATGCAACTCAAATACACCTGGAAGCACACTGTCATTGGTGACAAATTCTATTGCACTTTAGAAACCCACTGATGAAGGATAGTTGAAAGGCAGGTAGGCAGGGACAGTGGGGCTCTGCCCTAAGAGGAAAACACCCTTAAAAGGATTTTATAGCACACTGGCAGGAGCCCTCCTCCCTTTCCCATGTGATAGATAGGTGACAAAAACCTGATAGATAGGTGTGATAGATAGGTGATATCTGTGATAGGTGACAAAAACCTGACAGGCACAGGGAGGGTTAATCAGATTAAAACAACCCATAATAACAGCAAAAGAAATTCCAGTGGCAACCCTCTTGCAACCCCTCCCTGAGGAGCTTTGTACTACTATCACTTTGCTATTGCTCAATAAACTTTGCTTTGCTGCCCACCACTCTCTCTGGTTGACCTCTTCATTCTTTGAAGCACTGTGACCAAGAACCATGGGCACCAGTGAGGAAAAAAATCCTGTAAGACCATGATTTTTCTGGAATCTTACCCACTATATACTTAAATAGACACCTTCCCAATATTAATTCACTAGAATCCCAAGAATTAAAAAAAAAAAAAAATTCCCGGAGCAGTCTTTTACTGAGATCTGTAGATAATGGGTGTGAGTGTGCCACACTGCCTACAACCAGGAAACAGATTAGAATTGGTTGTTATTAGAGGGCTGCTTTCTTTCTTTCTTTCTTCTTTTTTTTTTTTTAATTTATTTATTTGACAGAGAGAGATCACAAGTAGACAGAGAGGCAGGCAGAGAGAGAGGAGGGAAGCAGGCTCCCCGCTGAGCAGAGAGCCCGATGTGGGGCTCAATCCCAGGACCCTGGGATCATGACCCGAGCCGAAGGCAGAGGGTTTAACCCGCTGAGCCACCCAGGTGCCCCCTTCTTCTTTTTTTTTAAGATTTTATTTACTTGACACTGAGAGGGAGAGATCACAAGTAGGCAAGCAGAGAGAGAGGGGGAAGCAGGCTCAGAGAGGGCTACTTTTTTAAGAAGACCTTGAGCTACCATCCTTGGTTGAAATCCACACTGTCCGCATCCTAGAGGGCTTCTCTCAGTCCTGAAACACAAATTCTTATTTATCCTGTAGGGCAATTTAACCTTTTTTTCACAAGATTTCTTTCTTACCATGCCTTGAGGCCAATATTGTCACAGCTAAATGTCCCATCATTTTGTTTTGCTAAACAAAAGGTCACCTGCCCCAAGGAGAAAAGACAACCACTCCCTTAGGGAGTAGAATGAGTAACAGTTATGGTTCTAAACAACAACTCTCTCTTTTTCTTTCCTTCTTTCCCTTCCTTCCTTCCTTCCTTCCTTCCTTCCTTCCTTCTCTCTTTCTCTCTTTTCCTTCTGCTATCTTCCTAGTAATCCTATCAGGTAGAAATGGTTAGCCACATTTTAGCAGAGAGGAGATGAGGGTTTAGAGAGGTTATGTGAGACCTGTCCTTCATTGTGCCCGTAGAAAATGGAGGAGATGGCATTTCCTGTCAAGATTCTCCTTCTTCCAAATCCTGTGCTCTTAAAACTAGCTTTTCCTCTCTGCTTATTCTCTGTCAGCAGTTCTTGATCCAAATCTCTGGATGAACTGTCATAAATCTGTACATGTTCTCACACCTTCTCAATATCCTACTCATCTTCTATGTAAATGTATATCCAATCTTTTTCAAAATTAACTTTGTAGTAAAATAATTTGACAGTGTAAGGGCAGAACATTTTTCCCTTCTTCACTTTATGTTCCTTGGCTGGTCTAATAATTACATTGCTATAAAATAGATTAACGGGAGAAAAACAAAATTAATTTCACACAGGAGTCCCAAAGGTGTGAGGCTCCAGGGCAATCAGGCAGTTGAGGTTTATATACCATCCTGAGTTAAGGGATAGGATAGGACCTGGGACTTCAGAAGGGAGGAGGGTAATTCACAGGATGAAAAGAGGAGCAGATGTTTTGTGATTAGATGTTTGCCATGCCTTATGGATAGGTCTTTCAGATAAAAATTATCTCTGGCAATAGCTCTCTTTCTGGACTAGGCCCCCCCATACAAATTCTTTTAGCTGGTTAGGAGGGACGTAAATATGTTTTGTTGGTTTTTGAGCCTGCTGGGTCTTGATTGACTTCAGCTCTCTAATCCACATGCCCAAGTGGCATATTTTGGGGTATCATATTTAGTTTCCTTGCAACAGTAAATTTCTTTTTTTTTAAATTTTATTTATTTATTTGACAGACAGAAAGAAAGACCACAAGCGGGCAGAGAGGCAGGCAGAGAAAGAGGGGGAAGCAGGCTCCCTGCTGAGCAGAGAGCCTGATGTGGGGCTGTATCCCAGGACCCTGAGATCATGACCTGAGGTGAAGGCAGAGGCTTAACCCTCTGAGCCACTCAGGCGCCCCTCAACAGTAAATTTCTAAATGTAAAATTATTGGACTTAGTTCATACTTCCAGAATCACCCATTCTCTAAAATATTTATCTTTTTAAAGGTAGCAGTTAAAAAATCTTTATAATTCTTATTTTGACAATACCTACCAGTTTCATTCAGCTTCATAATTCTTATAATTTGTATTTTAGATATGCAGTCAATAAATGAATACATAATTGCTGCAAAAATAAAAATAAATCATGCAAAAGCATTCATCCCCACCCACAGCCAAACCCACTCTGTTCCCAGAGTTATTTTACTTGTCTGGTGTTGCCTTCCATGTCTCTCCTGAGGGCCTTTTAAATAAGCATTTATACGTATTCACACACATACAGTTTATATTGTGTGGTTTGAAAGTACTAATTTTGTTATTTTTACATAATGAGGATTATACATTAGACACATTTTGCTTTTTCTTTTCTAAATCAACAACATGCCTTGGAGGTCTTTCCATATCATCCTGGGCAGAGATTCCTTCTCCATCATCTTCCTCTAGAGTATAACAAGAGACCCCCTACATATATTACTCCTCCTCCTCACTGCCATCATGGTCTTTAATTAATTAATTAATTAATTAATTAATTTTTATTGACCTATAATGTTTTATTTGTTTCAGGGATACAGGTCTGTGATTCATCAGTCTTACATGATTCACAGCACTCATCATAGCACATACCCTTCCCAGTGTCCATCACCCAGCCACCCCATCCCTTCCACCTCCTCCCCTCCAGCAACCCTCAGTTTGTTTCCTGAGATTAAGAATCTCTTATGGTTTGTCCCCTCTCTGGTTTCATCTTGTTTCACTTTTCTCTCCCTTCCCCTATGATCCTCTGTCTTATTTCTCAAATTCCTCATCTAAGTGAGATCATATGATAATTGTCTTTCTCTGATTGACTTATTTCACTTAGCATAATACTCTCTAGTTCCATCCACATCGTTGCAAATGACAAGATTTCAGGCTTTTTGATGGCTGCATAGTATTCCATTGTATATATATACCACATCTTCTTTATCCATTCATCTGTTGATGGACATCTAGGCTCCTTCCAAAGTTTAGTTATTGTGGACATTGCTGCTATAAACATTTGGGTGCACATGCCCCTTTGGATCACTACATTTGTATCATAGGGTAAACAGACCCATAACCAGTAAGGAGATTGAAGGAGTAATCAAAAATCTCTAAACAAACTACATGGTCTTTAAAAACACAACTATGATGTTTCTTTGTTCAAAGCCCTCCAATGGTTTCCCAATGCAGTGAGAGTAAAATCTAAACTCCTTATCTTAACTTCTGAGCCCCTCCAGGATCTGCAGTCTCCTCACTTAGAATTTATTTCCCAATACTTTCCCCCGCTAGCTTTGCTCTTATTCAAAGACTGTGTCTTCCTTGCTAGTCATATTGGCCAGAATCTTCTCCCCTAGCTTATTTTGATCCCTGCTCACAAGTTCATGGATCCAAAGGCCCTTCCCTGGGCAACATCTTTCTATCCTGTCTCTTTTCCAAGTATTTCCACTTACTACAATTGCACTACTTATTAATTTGTTTGCCTGTTTGTTGTCTGTCTCCCCCACTCAAATGTCACCTCTAAAAGGATGTGAATACTGTTTATTTTGTTCAGAAGCTATGACTGTGTCTGCCCATTCACAAATAAAGGATTACTGACTACTTCAGTTTCAATCTTATAACTGCTGCATAGCATGTCACTGAATGTCTATACCTTACTTTATTATTTCCCTTTCTAGCATGATTATTTAATGTGTTTAATTGTAAGCTATCAGAGGCGAGGCTGCAGTGAGCATCAAGAGAAGGGTTATGTTTGGTGGGATGGCAGGACCTTCTGTGTTAGGTTGCAAAGTTCTATTGATTAATCTGTATTGTTTGATACCAGAATTTGCTTAATGAGAATTCACCAAGCTATTCATTTGTGTTGTCTGGTAGTCTGTACCTGAGTTGTATTTACAATCAAAAGGCAGGAGAGAGAGAGAGACAGACAGACAGATAAGTTTCTGAGTCATATACTGATTGCAGCCCAAACCTCAGACCCATGGAACATGGAAGAAGAGGTAAGCCCAGGTACACAAATCCTCAATTTACCTCTCTGCTGGGGTGAAGCTACTGCCATCATCTGTTTATATCTCTTTAAAAGGATTATTTCCCCAGTAAATATCTGTGTAAAATTCTCTCTACTTGATGAACCAGCTTGGAAATTCTAGGTCTGGTTGCTCACTATGGCTGAGAAAAGAAGTTCATGAGATAAAAAAGATTTGAGTTAGAGAGGGTCCGTGGCACCTGAATATCATATCTCTGTAAAAGCAAGCTACTATAGTATGTTTCCAGTGTATCTGCCCTGACCTAATCTTCAGTAAATTCCAATGAAGTTTTTATGAGTCACTGATGTAATTTTACTTATATTTATTTATTATTCCAACTCATTCCACTTCATCTGCTGATGAATCCTCCCTTCTGCCTGTGTTCCTATCAGGATTTGCACTGCTCTAAAACCCTACATCAAACCTCCCAGTTGAAAAATCCAAGTACTAAATGAGAGAGCAATTTATTTTAAGAGGAAGAAACATGTATTGAGCACAAATCTATCGATTACTTTTATTTGAATATGTAGGCAAATAGTTTTATACCTACAACTGAACAGGTATAAAGCTACCTGTTTCTAGAAAGTGAAATTCACTGTCTTTTTTAATCAAGCCAATCAGGGGAAAGGATCCAACAATTCTAAATTAAGAAAATGAAATAGCTTTGGCATAGAAGCAGCTGCTTAACTACAAAAGAAGAAAAAAAAATTGAGGAATATTACACCAAGTTCAGTTAAATTCTTAGCAGAGTTTTTGTATTTAGATTAGGATTATAATATGATAATACCAAAAAAGTAACTGTATTGCTTCAGGTAAGTCACGTGTTTCTCACTTGAATAAGTCACTTGATCTCTAAGATTCCAATTATCTTTATAATTTTTTGAATAAATAGGCATTTTATGGAGCTGTTTAACATATAGCTTTACAGATGTATGTGTTTCTAATTTGAGGAACTTTGGGGGGAAAATCCCTTGACATAGACTTATTTTTCAATTTATTTTTGTTAGAATGTTTCTAGCACAGTGAAGGGACACTGACCCAGACCCAGACACATGCCTTAGTTCCAGAAGTAAAGATTTAGTCTGTTATTATTTTTAAAGGAACAAAGTTGTGGGAACCAACCACTTCCTCCCAGTGTTTTTTAAGTGGATAGAAAATGTAATTGCACCTCTTGATGTTATTGTTATTTATTGATTTATAAACCATCTCTCACAAGATTAAAAGAACTGCAGAATTTCAAACAACTCCTTTCCTTTCCTAAGACTTGCTTATTATTTTTCCAGCAGTAGCTGGTTACAAAGGTTAAGTATGTATAGCTTTGCGTTCTTTTTGATGTGAGAATCAATCCACTATCATCCACTGAACTGGGCTTAGGGGAAGCTGAAATTCAAAATCCAGGCATACACTCCAAAGTGAAGTAGTTCCCCAAGTTGTCATTTATGTGATGGGTATTCTGCTGAGGATTTAAATTAAGGCAGGACTTTACTGCTAGTGCAAGTGACTCTTGTAATAGAAAATAATTTTCTTCTTGAATCAAATCCACTATAGATGTATGTTATAGGCTTATTATCTTTTCTTAGACTGTTAGCTCCTCAAGGGCAAGACCTATGACTTATTCATGTCTGTGTCCTCAAAGAGTTTTATCCCTGACATACAGTATGTGCATTATAAATCACTTTGAATGGATTGCTTGTGAGTTCTTTTTAAATATGGAACCATGTTGATGTACAATAAGCAAATGGCTTGGTCAATCTGTTCATTTAATTCTTTTGCCCATTCATCAAACATATATACATCCTTGATATGTGCTACTTTGTTGAGTAAATATGTAATAAAAATAATATATACAATAATGTAATATATATATGAATATGTATATATGTGTGTGTATATATGATACAACCATATGTATGTGATACAACTATATGATGTACCACATATATATATGATAAAGACAAAAGATGTAAACAGATAGTTACAATAAGGTAACATAAGATGAAAATACAAAAGAGAGAAGCCAGCATTGTGATAAAAAATTTTAAGAAGACGTTAGTACAGGAAGAGTAATATGATTATCAGCAACAGTGAATTTCAAAGATGTAAGTTTTGGAGCTCTTCGTTAAATATCCATGCAAACAGGGTTTTGGGTGGGATACCCGAAAGAGATAGGAACTGGATGCAGCTTGGTAGTCTACTTGCCTGCAGGTGCCACTTGGGGTCATAACCTTGCAAGCAAGAATGTAGCTTAGGAGAGTGGAAGCCCATAGGGTATAGTCAGAGAGGAAGAAGAAGGTTTAGAGAGGGAACCCACAGATGACTGGGCAGAGCACAGCACAAGAGATGTAAGAGAGAAGGGACTCCTATGTAGAGGGTGTAGTGCGAAGTACTGAAGACCTATGCACAGCCAGCCTTAGATGTGGTGATTGGTGGTTATGGTGATCTGAAGATCAGTCTCTGTGGATTACTGGGGACAGATGTACAGTTCATACTGCATTATACAGTATACCAGTCCAATCTCTTTGATGATCAGAATTCTTCAACAGAATTATGAGTATCAACTATAAGTGAGTGACACTTGAAAGTTGTAGGAATTTGTGAGGAATTCATATTCATCCTTGAATTCCTTAGGTCAAATCTTATAGTATCTAGTGATGTGGAAGCAAAAAGCAAGCTGAGGGCAAAACACAAGCTTATACCCTGCAACCTTACCTCCCCCTGCAGCTGGGATATGTGTGACATTCCTCTGTTACTTCTGGCTGCCTAAGGACAAATGAAGGGGAAAAACAAGTGGTTAACTGACAGAGACCACAGTCATGTAGGACACGCCTGTCCATCAGTTTGCAACAGTCTTGACGATTTACATGAAGAAAGCAGTCTTACCAATAGCCAAAGTTCCACAAATCTAAAGACTCAGTCTCTTAGGACCCTAATATTACCCTCACCTCCAGAGGATAGAAAATCTTGTATAATCAGTCACCCCTCACACTTATAATGCACTTTTTCTGCCCATGGGTCCTGTCCCCAAAGACATCTCAAGAATTCTTTCTTGACCGACATTTCTGAACACCACCATCCAAAACACACCACTAGGGCACATACGACTTGACATTTATTGTTATGATTAATATTTATCTCTTCACTAAAGTCCAAGCTCCATGAAGACAGACTTTCGTTGGTTTGCTCACCGTTGTATTCCTGATGTAGCAGTGCCTACCTGGTATGAAGTAGCATTTATAATATGTTGGTCATCAGAACATTTTATCTGTCACTGTTGTTTCTTTCAGTCAGCACAAAAGATCAATTCTTAAAATTCACTATAAGATCCTCATTTTAGAGTTTTTAATTCTTGTTTTTATTGATTTCATAGAATAATAGTTTATGACTTCAGGAAAGTTTTCTAAGAATAATACACAGATCCCGTATTTTCTGAATACTTGTATATCTGACCATGTATTTTTGTTGCCTTTCTTTTATTTTTTTTTAAGATTTCATTTATTTATTTGACAGATAGAGATCACAAGTAAGCAGAGAGCCAGGCAGAGAGAGAGAGGGGAAGCAGGCTCCCCACCGAGCAGAGAGCCCGATGTGGGGCTTGATCCCAGGACCCTGAGATCATGACCTGAGCCAAAGGCAGAGGCTTAACCCACTGAGCCACCCAGGCGCCCCTTTTGCTGCCTTTCTTAAGGTTAGAGTTTTGCAGTAGAAACTTCCCTTAAAACTCATTAGACATCATGTACTTATACATTAGAAGTGCTCTGAATTACAGAGAAGGTTGATACAGAGTGCGATTTTATTTTAAAACTAATGTATACTCTATCACGTAAAAGTAAGACATGAAATGAATGAATGGTTTACTTCTCGGGTCAAGTTCTTGAGAACCAGTTCTTGAGACTTGTATGTACATGATATATTAAATACTACCAGAGAAAAATGTAAGAGATTAAGGGAACAGGACAAGAAAACACAGGGAGGCAGTCAAGGGTGTGATCTCAGGTAGAATTCCATAGAGGGTGACTGCAGGCTGATTTCATAGGTCAATTCAGGGGCATAAATTATGACTCAGAGGTATCCTCATCCAAGGCAAGGGAAATAGGTTTCCATAGTTCTGCACCAACAGTTATCATCTGAGGGCCACCAGGAGGATGAAATCCCCAGGCACCTCTGACTCTCTACATATTTAGGCAAAAAGGGTTGTAGCAGCCTAATGGCAGTTTTCTGAACAAAAATAAGAAGGCTAGCTTTTATTTTTTTATTATTTTTTTAAAGATTTTTGTTTATTTATTTGACAGAGAGAGAGAGAGAGAGATCACAAGTAGGCAGAGAGAATGGAAGGGAAGCAGGCTCCCCGCCTAGCAGAGAGCCCGATGTGGGGCTTGATCCCAGGACCCTGGGATCATGACCTGAGCCGAAGGCAGAGGCTTTAACCCACTGAGCCACCCAGGTGCCCCAGAAGGCTAGCTTTTAGAAGTCAAGTGATAAAAAGGAATCCGATCCAAAGGAACTGGGTGTAGTGCTGGAAATGTCTGTTACCCACACTAAATCATAAACCTACCTGCCACCATCCTATAGAACTTGCCTTGCATATATTTCCAAGCAAGCTATCCATCTAATTTTTAAAACTATTTTTATTAACATATAGTGTATTGTTAGCCCCAGGGGTACAGGTTTGTGAATCATCAGGCTTTCTCATTTTACAGCACTCACCATAGCACATATCCTCCCCAATGTCCATAACCCAACCACCCTCTCCTTACTACCCCAATCCCCAGCAACCCTTAGTTTGTTTTGTGAGATTAAGAGTTTCTTATGGTTTGTCTCCCACAATTCAAATTATTAAAAGAAGTGTTTTTCAAAGTAGGTATTCCATGATTGGCAAGTCCATTGACTCCTTGATTAGAATGGCACGATCAAATCCCAATGATTTCCCTGAAGGTGGTATGAAAAGATGGGCCATCAGAGAAGTGTGGTTTAATCAGTGAACATGCAGAGATGCCCTCCTTGCAATGAGCTGGCCATTAGTGTATGGGCAGAAGAGGAGCTATGTGGTAAGATACAGTGTTGCTCCTGGTCCCAGGTGGAGGAAGACAAAGAAGGCTAAAGAATCTCATACAATCCTTGGGGCACCTGGGTGGCTCAGTGGGTTAAGCCACTGCCTTCGGCTCAGGTCATGATCTCAGGGTCCTGGGATCGAGCCCCGCATCGGGCTCTCTGCTCAGCAGGGAGCCTGCTTCCTCCTCTCTCTCTACCTGCCTCTCTGCCTGCTTGTGATCTCTCTCTGTCAAATAAATAAATAAAATCTTTAAAAAAAAAAAAGAATCTCATACAATCCATTCTTTCCTCCTCACTCATATTAGCCTTTTGTATATCATTTGTCCAGTAACAACCACCCACAGTTGAAAAGGACCTACTGAATTTACTGCTAAACATGGAAGACTGAATACATGATGGCTGTCTTTGTTTCTTCCCAAAACGCATTAAAATAATGAAAATGGGATAAGAAGTGATGTAATCAAGCAAGGGCAGCAAGAATGAGAGAAAGAAAAGCATGAACATGAAAGAATAGAATGGTAAGGAGGCAGGGGAGAGGGGTCTGGCATTTGAATGGAAGAAGCTGAAACCGAAGTGGCTATACAGGAGGCAATGGAGAGAAGTAGATCTTCCTGCAGGAGTAGAGAAAGCCTTGTCCTCTGACACCCTAGCTCTCTTGGAAGGCGGAGTTAGGGCCCACAAACAATTCTAGGAAAGTCACCTAAATCACTTATAAATAGTTAGGTCATTCACATCTCTCCATGTCTTCTCCATCCATAGGGTTCTAGAGGTTGACTATGCGAAGACACTGAGCCTTAGAAGGTCAGCATCATGGAGAATGGATTATAAGGAAACTGTCACAGAATGGAAGCTCTGTTGGAACAGCAATAAGGAGATTCTCTACTACTGTGAAAAACAGAGGTGTGGATGATGACAAAAATGTATCAAAATGATATGAAAAATAATACCTTCTAAAGTTCTTTCACAAGTATATAAACATGTTTGCATGTCAATACATTGGAGTGTTTTATAATATATTAACTAATTATCATCACTGGCTGTTTAGGTTATTTTATGGGTCTAAGGTTACAAGCATGATCCTTGTAGCTGGGTACAATGTAAATATCCTTCATCATTTACTATGATATCCAGCCTTTCCCATTTTCTTAGGATACAGTTTTAGAATTAGAATGACCATATTAAAAACAATATACATGTCTGAAATATTTTAATAAATTTTGCTGAATTGGTCTACAGAAATGCTATTCAAACTCTAACCTGCCATCATCTCTTATATAAAAGAAGTCCTATCAAAACAAAAAACAAAAAACAAAAAACAAAACAAAACAAAAAAACCTTTAAAACATGATGTATAAAAATGGTAGAAAATCTCCTTGATTGGCAGTTCAAATGGGACATTTTTTGAGTTTGCTTTATTTTTATGTTTTTTTCTTTGTGAATTGCCCTTCTGGGTCTTTTTCTTTCATTTTCTTATTGTGGTTTTAATTTTTAAATAAACACTATATATCAATGACCTTAAACCCTACATATTGTTTATGTTGGCCATTTTTCTTGGTTTGCATTTTTTGTATTTTAAAATTTCATTAAGCTATTATTTAATGTACAGAAAATTAAATTGTATTTTATTAAATTACCAGAAGATTCTAATTTAAAAAGTGAAACAGAAACAGAAAGAAAAGTGGTATTGTATTCAACCAACCCCTCTATCTCTTATAATTTTTTCCAACATTTTAGAGAGTTATTCTAGTATTCCTTTCATATTTCTAAACAGATTCTTAGGGTACTATTTCATGATTTTCAATGTTATAGATGATGTAGTGACTTCCCACCAGGGATACTGAGGATTCATTTCCTTTATATTATCCCCAAATTCCTCCTACACTTTATCTTCCATTCATCCATTCAACAAAGTAATATCAAAATTTTTTTGAAAAATCAGTATTCAGCAGTTATAATATTTTGACTGTAAATATTTTTCACAGTGAAGCCATAAACGTATTACAATCAGATTTCCTTTCTTATAAACTCATGTTTTGGTACAGTTAGCAATTGCTTTATTTTTGTTGGCTTAGGTGTTGACAGCATCAGTAATTTGCTCCAAATTCTTTTCAAGAAGGTCTTAACATCAGTTGATCACTCATTTGCATTTCCTGTCACTCCCAGTCCTACCCTGGGAGATTTCTGGTCCTCTATCTTCTTGCTTTAATCCAAACTAGTTACTCTTTAGTCCCCATATGCTAAGATTCTTGTAGGGCAATTTTATTTTGGAATTGTTTTTCTTTCTCAATGATAATGGATGGAGTAAGTGTTGTTAAGATGGTTATTTAAAATGGAGCCAGGAGGACATTGAAGACGTAGAGCCTATACACATCTTCTATTTCGAATTCTCAGAATTTTTGCTGAATTCAGCTAAAAGTCAAGATGTCTGCTGCATGTTAAAATGTACGTAAATGGACTTTCTGCCTAACACTAGCCCTGACAACCAGTCACATATAGATCAGTGTAACTGTAGCTAATACCAGCACCAATCACATTTTATTGAAAACAAATTATGTAAATTCCTTCTTTGCCCTTTAAAAACTCTAACCTTCTTTGTCTCTCTGAAATACTTTCAATTTTGGTCAAATTGTAAGCAGAAAGAGTAAGAGTCCCCAGAAAAAGAAAGATTAGATGTAGCTGTCCTGTTTAAGACAAGTCCCGTAATGGCCCCAGCTATTTTTCCATGCTCTATGCCCTATAGGTTCTACTTGGCCAAGCACACTTCTTGAGAATTACTAAGAAATGCAAAAATCTCAGTAGTTAAGGATTTTAAGGAAACAAAGGGAACTCAAAAACCAATAGTCTCTACCAGTCCAGGAAATAACCTAACCATAAAACTTCCAGTACTTTTTCAAAAGTAAGCAAGGCCCTACATCCCTTATCAGAAGGTAAGGAGCCCAAGACCACATCCAGTTTATACCATTTATACCAGCTTTGGGAGCAAGCACACCTCTCCTTCACCTTGTCCACAGTTACCTCTGCTTCATTATAATATTAAAATCTCTGCCCTAAGAGGAGCCTGAGTTTCATTAACATAACATAGAAGGCATATATAGGCATGTTTCTTAAGTACACCTGCATAACCTTATGTCAGCATTTACATGTGATGACAAAGCTCCCTTTTTAAATCTTCATCCAAAATAAGAACCCACTAACCTACTTAGTAAGTTGAGCCTTGGGAAGTTATTCCCTGGGATCTCATTTGCTTCAGATAAAGTTTTCTTTGTGTGACAACTCCTCCTGGCGTAGTCTCTAACTTTAACTCACCAAAGAGTGACCTCTCCATTAACTCAGTTACAGAATCTGTATGTCCTGGATTGCAATCCCTAAGACCCCAAATATTCGCACATGTTTTATTTCGCAGCTTTAAGTTTTGTCTTTTGTTGGCCTCAGTATTATTGCTATTGTTACTTGGCTTAAAGTTTTGTGATGGTGGAGCCTATCTTCCTGAGAGTGGCTGCCTGTCTCTTTTTCCTTTATCAATAGCTACCCTAGTTTTCATGTCCATCTTTTTATTATCTTGTTTCAATTTACTTAGCAATTTTTCAAATGACTTTAAAAATTACATTTTGGGAACTTTAAAATTTTGCTTACTGTGTTTTGAAAAGATCTTTCCTAACCTCACTCTTGCATAATAGTTTGGCCAAGCAAATATACAAATATAAATTCATCTTTCTCAGATTTTGAATTTTCGCACCATTGTTCTCCAGCATCCATTGTTTATTTAAAGACATATGGTGACATTATGATTCTCATACTTTTATATGTGGCCTGTTATTTTTCTTTCTTGGAATGTTAAAACCTTGCTTCTAATTCAGGCTCCTTGAAATTTTTCAGTAGCAGGTTTTGCTACTGGTTGTTCTTATTCATTGTGCTCATGAGAGTTTTCAATCTGGAAATTTGGTTCCCTCAGTTCTTTAAAGTAATTTCATTAATGTGTTTGTAAATTCCTCCTATATTCTTTCTCTCATTTTGGGGGGAAAGGAACTTACTTGATATTATACTTCCTGGCTAATTTCTCCATTTATCTCTTTTGTCTTTTTATTGGAGGAAGGGTGCTTATTTACTTAAATTTTCACAAAATGTAAAAATTTAAAATGCCATGTTTCCTTAACTATTTTGAACTTAAAAGAAGACTTTTCTAGAGATCCTTCATGTTGTTTGTCTTTTATAACTTCCTCTTCTTTTTCAAGGATGCAAGTCTTATCATTCAGAGGGTATTAAGTGCAGTATTTTGAATTTTTTTCCTCCATTGTCCTGGCTTTTTGTCAAACTTCTTATGATTGTTTAGTTTCTTCTTACTTTGTTGTCTAACAATTTATAGTCTTTCCTTAAAGGTCTGGTGATACTTGCCTGACTGTTTATATGTAAATGTAAGTCACTTAAGAGCAGACTAGAAGAAAGGCAGATGTAGAAGAATCTCTTAATTAAGTAACTTTCTGATTGTTCTACTGGGGCCTTTTCCATTGGGTTTATCAATATCACTTTCATAGAAAATTGTGTGATTCTTATTACTGAGTTTTTCAATATATTTATTTGCAAATTCTGTTCTTTTCATGCTTAAAAAATCCAAGACTTCTCCAATTCAAAATTTGTTTACTTCTCTTAAATGTTTTTTTAAATTTTTTTATTGAAGTATAATTAACATATAATGTTATATTTGTTTCAGGTGTACAATATAATGATTCAACAATCCTGTATCCCCTCTGGAAACCATGTTTGTTCTCTATACTGAAGTCTGTTTTATTGTTTGCCTCTCTTTTTTTCTCTTTCCTACTATTATTTTTCTTGTCTTTGGTTGTTTTGTCTCTTAAATTCCACATATGAGTGAAAACCATATGGTTATTTTTGTTTACATTTAAATCTTAATTATATTAAGAACAGGGATACCTGGGTAGCTCAGGCAATTAAGCGATGAAGCATCTGTGTTCTGCCTTCAGCTCAGGTCAGGATCCCAGGGTCCTGGGAAGGAATCCCACATCAGGCTCTGTGCTCAACAGGGAGCCTGCTTCTCTTTCTGCCTGCTGCTCCTCCTGCTTGTGCTTGCTCTCTCTCTGACCAATGGGGGGGGGAAATATATATATATATATATATATATATATATATATATATATATATAATTTTTTATAAAGTAAAGAATATCACATTATTTATAGTTAACCATTATCTTTGTATCACTTACAGTGATTACCTTGTATCCTACTGGTTTTAGATTACAATTTTAGTATGCATTTAGAGACTGTATAATATAATATTTTAAAGATAAATTATTATTAAAGATGTCCCACTTTTTCTCATTTGACAATAAGAATGATTATACTAAGACCTACTTCTTTTTTTTTTAATTTTTTTTTCAGCATAACAGAATTCATTGTTTATGCACCACACCCAGTGCTCCATGCAATACATGCCCTCCATAATACCCACCACCTGGCTTCCCCAACCTCCCAACCCCCACCCCTTCAAAACCCTCAGATTGTTTTTCAGAGTCCATAGTCTCTCATGGTTCATCTCCCCTTCCAGTTTCCCTCAACTCCCTTCTCCTCTCCATCTCCCCATGTCCTCCGTGTTATTTGTTATGCTCCACAAATAAGTGAAACCATATGATAATTGACTCTCTCTGCTTGACTTATTTCACTCAGCATAATCTCTTCCAGTCCTGTCCATGTTGATACAAAAGTTGGATATTCATCCTTTCTGATGGAGGCATAATACTCCATAGTGTATATGGACCACATCTTCCTTATCCATTCGTCCGTTGAAGGGCATCTTGGCTCTTTCCACAGTTTGGCTACTGTGGCCATTGCTGCTATAAACATTGGGGTACAGATGGCCCTTCTTTTCACTACATCTGTATCTTTGGGGTAAATACCCAGTAGTGCAATTATAGGGTCATAGGGAAGCTCTATTTTTAATTCTAAGACCTACTTCTAAAGTTTGTAGTGCAAAATAAATAATAACCGTATACAAAATCCTTAAAAAATTGTCTAGCACACAGTTACTGCTTAATGAGTATTAACTATTATGATTGCATTTTCTTCTAGATTTTCAATTATGTCAAATTGAACTCCTTGTCTATTTGACACACTCTAACTATTGTAACCTTATAGCTATATATTAACTTTTTGTATTGCCCCCATTTCTCATTTGGGTTCAAAATTTTCTTAAATATTCCAAAAATATTTTTCTAAATGAAATTTGACTATATTGTAAGTGCTCAACGTTGCACTAAAATTAAAACTCAAAAGGAATTAAAAACAAAACCACACACCAATAATAGTGACATATTGATTATAAATTATGGTGTATGGATAATAAGTTTTCATAAGAAATATATATCTTTACAAATTTAACTCTTACCATTTAGAGATGTGATACAGTTTTTCATTTATTCAAGTATTATTTGGTATCCAAAATTAAAGGTTTGAAATGTTGTCATTATGAATTCTACATACTTTCCTTATGTTTACTTCTTTATATTATATAGCTTTTTAGCTATGGTGGAAATACTTTTCATTATGTTTTGTAAATGGCTAGCCCTGATTAATTTTTATACTTGACTATTTCCTTGATTATCATGTTTTCCATTTAATGTACTTTTATGTCATTTTTTTCTTTCAACATGCTCTCATTTCTTTTTCACCTCAATTCTTTTTTCTTTCCTGTGGATACACAAGAATTAAAAAAAAATATATTGGCGTGCCTAGGTGGGTGTGGTTTATTTAGCATCCTGCTCTTGATTTTGGCTCAGATTATGTCTCAGTGTTGTGAGATTGAGCCCACGTTGGCTAAGTGATAAGTCTGGGGTCTGCTTGCAATTCTCTCTCTCTCTTTTCTTCTACCCCTCTCCCTGTTCTCTCTCTCTAAAAAAAATTAAAATGAAAAAAAGTGTTAATTAATGACAATGACAGTGGCCATCCAATTCTTGATTCACTGTTTCAAGTACTTCATGTTTCTACATGGTCATGTTTATCATTTAGAAAGCATGTTTTCAATTGTGATTCACTAAGATATTTTTTCTATCAAAAAATCTGTAAGGTGCTATCAACTGTTTTTTTGTTTTTAAGATTTTATTTTTTCATTTGTGAGAGAGAAGGATAGAGAGAGATAGAGCGTGAGTTGGAGAAGCGGCAGAGGGAGAGGAACAAACAGACTCCCTGAGGAATGGGGAGCCAATGCAAGGATCAATCCCAAAACACTGAGATTAAGACTTAAGCCAAAATCAGAGGCTTAACCAACTGCAACTGAACCATCGAGATGTCTCTATCAACTCTTTTTTTTTCTTTTTAAACCAATGCAAAGATGCCTTTAAAAAATTTATTAATATAATTAATTATATTCATAGATCTGATATCAATTTTTGATTTCTTTCAAAATACATTTACTCATAGTATGCAATATAAATTTGAGCTGCAATTGTTTTTAATTAAATTTATTTTTGTAAATATTCTAGTTGAGATGGGTCTTTACATTTCCTGTTGGGCTTTTTAAAATCTGATTTCATTTTAGGGTTCTGTTAGCTGTATAATATTAATGGGAAAGCTGGCATTGTCTATATTCTAGAACTTCATATTACATTTGGCATTATCATTTTTTGAAGGTTTCATAGACTTCATAAAATTCTCTGGGCTGAGGACCTTATTTACAACTGATCATCATTGCAAATTTATTTTTGCAAAATAAAGTACGTGAATTTTAATAAAATAACTTTCTAGAGACATGCACAGAATGAATCCAACATCTCCTTTGTTTCCAATAGATTCTATTTATTTATCCAGCCATGTGTACTTTTTGAATGAATAAATAGAAACAACTAAAACTCACATTACTAAGGACCAACAAAGAAAATTGACTTTTAAATTTCTTAAGCAATATTCATAATTCCAACAATAATCTTTTATTTTCTAAATTCAAATGTGTTTCCTGGAATGCATTATGTATTTCAGAAAAAAAACCTTTTAGAACAAATGCATCAATTCTTTTTTCATTCATTAAAAAAAATGTACCCAGGCAATAGATGTCCATGAATCATTTCTTTGGGTACTTTAGACAAATATTTTAATGTCCTTCCACTGATATCAGTCTCTTCTCAAATCAGTTATAGTAATTTATGATCTTCGAAGAAAAAGGCAGGTCAATCTCATTTTCAAATGTATTAACAAGGGATAGTGTAGTGTGTTTTTATATTTAATCTTTTATATGTCTAGGATTATATCCTCAATAGTATTTCAAAATTATTTTATTTAGTCTATTTTTATAAGCTGTGCAAAATGTTGTTTTAATAACCTTCTTACAAAATAAGCATTTATGTATACTTTTCAAATTTATACTTATTCTTTTAATGTTTTAACATTGTTATAAATTATGAATAATTATTAATTTATCATTATTTTCCCCCTCCTTTGAAGTTTCATCTTCTTTTTTTATTTATCTTATTCCTTTTTAACATTTTAATTTGGATACTTAGTTTAATCCCTTATTCTTACTTAATAATCAAAGGCAAGTCACTCAGCAGAAAAATGACAAGTATGTAAATTAGCAATTATTGAAAGAAGTACAAGTGACCTATAAATATCTGAAGAATTTCTCAACTGCACAATAAGAAACATGCAAATATTTTTAATGATTTATGTTTCCCAACATTGGTTTAGTAAAGAGTAAAAGTAGTAATTAGCACTTAATGCTAGTGTAGTTTCAGGGGAAAAAATTAAATTTCGTATTCTCTTAATAGGATTAAGAGTTGGTATCAGGTTATGGAGAGCATTTGTCGATCAGTATCAACTTTCAATATTTCTGGGTCTCCTAGCCAATTTTTACTTCTAATAATTTAAGTCTAATGTTAGAACAAATGTAAAAAAATGAATTTCTTTACAGCCTTATTTTTAACAAATATATAAATTCTGATCAATGGGAGAATGGCCTCAGTAGTTACATAATATTGTTATTATGTTATGGAATATCATTAAACATTTCCCTTTTCCTTTTTCCTTTATTTTTTTAGAGCACTGTCAAATACTGATCTCTAAATGTCTCCAGGATTCTGTCATTTCTAGAATGCTATATAGTTGGGATTATAGGGTAAACAGCCTTTTCAAATTGATTTCTTTCACTTTGTAATATGCATTTAAGGCTCCTCCATATCTTTTTATGATCGATATCTGATTTCTTTTTAGCACTGAGTAATATTCCATTGTAGATATACCACAGCTTATATATCCATTCACCTACTGAGGGACATCTTGGTTGCTTCCAAGTTTTGATAGTTATGAATACAGCTGCTATAAACAAGCATGTGCAACCTTTTCTGTGGATATGTTTTCAGCACTCTGGGTAAACACCAAGGAGTACAATTGTTGGATTGTATGAACAAAGGTATGTTTAGTTTTGTGAGAAACTGCCTGTTTTTGAGTCTACACCATTTTATACTCCCAAAGAAATGTCCTTTGCTTCATATCCTTGCCAGCATTTGGTCTTGTCAGTGTTCTGGATTTTGGGCATTCTAATAGTTGTGTAAGTAGTATCTCATTGTTGTTTTAACGTGCATTTTTCTAATGACATTAATGTGGAGCATCTTTTCATATACTTATTTGTTAGTAGCCTATCTTTTTTTTTTTAAGATTTTTATTTATTTATTTGACAGAGATCACAAGTAGGCAGAGAAGCAGGCAGAGAGATAGGAGGAAGCAGGCTCCCCGCTGAGCAGAGAGCCCGATGCCGGCTCGATCCCAGGACCCTGGGATCATGACCCGAGCCGAAGGCAGAGGCTTTAACCCACTGAGCCACCCAGGCGCCCCAGTAGTCTATCTTCTTTAGTGAGATATTTAAGTCTTATCCATTTTTTAACTGGCTTGTACATTTTCTTACTGTTGAGTTTCAAAAGTTCTTTGTCTATTTTAGCTAACAGTCCTTTATCCGATACTTCTATTGCAAATATTTCTCCCGGTTTGTGTTTCTTTGTCGTCTCATTCTCTGGTATTGTCTTTCACAGAGCAGAATTTTTTTTATTATAATGGAGTCCAGATTATCAATTATTTTTTCTTGGACCCCGTGTTTGTGTTGTATCTAAGAATTCATTGCTATGCCCACGGTAATCTAGATTACCTTCTATGTTATATTCTCAGAGCTTTATTATCTTGTGCTTTACATTTAGGTCTATGATCAATTTCGAGTTAATTTTTGTAAAGGTCTACATATAAGGTCAAATATAAGGTCTGTATCTGGATTTTTTTTTTGGCATATGTTTTATATGTTTTAAAAAGAATATGTAATATACTATTATTAAATGACATAGTCTACAGATGTCAGATATATCCAGTCGACTGTGTTGCTGATTTCAACTGTGTATTAAATTACTATTTGGTATGTCCACTTGTAATAGAGTAATGATAAAATCTCCAACCAAAATAGTGGGTTTACCTATTTCTCCTTATAGCGTTTCTCCTAGGATATTTTGATGCTCTGTTTTTAGGTGCATATACATTAAAGATAGTGATATTTTCTTGGATTATTGACCCCTTTATTATTATATAATGCCCTTCTTCATACCTTATAATTTTCCTTGCTCTGACATCTACTGTATCTGAAATTAATATAAGTACTCTTGGTTTCTATTTAGTGTCAGCATGGATTTCTTTCTCAAACTCTTTTCTTTTCTTTTTTTTTTTAAGATTTTATTTATTTATTTGACAGGCAGAGATCACAAGTAGGCAGAGAGACAGGCAGATAGAGAGAGAGGTGGAAGCAGGCTTCCTGCTGAGCAGAGAGGCCAATGTGGGGCTCAATCCCAGGACCCTGAGATCATGACCTGAGCCGAAGGCAGAGGCTTTAACCCACTGAGCCACCCAGGTGCCCCAAACTTTTTACTTTTCATCTGCATCTGTCTTTATATTTAAAATGGATTTCCTATAAACAATATATAGTTAGGTCTTATTTTTTGGTCCACTCTGACAATTTCTGTCTTTTAATTGGTATATTTAGACCATTGCCCTTTAAAATGATTATTGATATAGTTGGGTTAATATCTACCACATTTGTTAGTGTTTTCAATTTGCTGCCCTTGTTTTTTTGTTCCAGATTCTGGCTTTCACTCTTTTATGGCTTTCTGCTGTCTTTTGTGATGTAATTAAGCATTTTATGTGATTCAGTTTTCCCTTTTTTTATTAGCATTTCTCTTTCATTTTGAATGAGATCAGGCACATTCAGGTGGTGTGGCTGTCAACTTCATTTTTGAAGGATACGTTTGTGAGAATACAGAATTCTAAGTTGGTGGGGTTTTTTCTTTCAATACTTAATATTTCACTCCACTCCCTTCTTGATTTCATGGCTTCTGAGAAGTATGATATATTTTACTGAGGTGAAATATAAAATAAATCATGATACATTCATAAAATCTGTTGTGGGTTTTTAAAAAATGTAGATCTGTATATGTTGGCATATAAGTATTAACATTTTTTTTAAAGATTTTATTTATTTATTTGACAGAGATCACAGGTAGGCAGAGAGGCAGGCAGAGAGAGAGGAGGAAGCAGGCCCCCCGCCGAGCAGAGACCATGGGATCATGACCTGAGCTGAAGGCAGAGGCTTTAACCCACTGAGCCACCCAGGCACCCCTAAGTATTAAAATTTGATGATGATGATGTAAAGTAGCATCTACTTGGAAAACAGAAATAAATAGAGCCCTGAAATTGGAATTTCTAAACTGACAACTCATCTCCAAAGCCATGGCTGCATGGAAGAGCAGTGTTCAACAATCATGTTAGGAAAGCAACTCCTGAGTTAACAGCAAGTACACCACGGACAACTGGATTCTAGTTTAAAACACAGAACTCTCAGGAAAAATAAGAAAAACCCACAGTTGACCCTGCTAGGCACAGAGAACAAGCTGACCATGGGCAGAATGAGCACATCACAGAAAGCCACCTTGTCTCTTCCAGAGAAAACATGAGCTGACCACATAGTAGAAGACCATGAGGCAGACTTTGTGATATGACCCATGGAAGAATGTGTGACGATATGCCTCCTATAGCTTGTAAGTGACATAGTGCATAATCTGTAAGGGATATGGATAGACTACAAGGTTCTGTGGGATTACATGTATCCATAACTTAACCATAATTAACTAATAGTATTTTCTGATTTTCTCTTAATATTAATCAAATAGAAAACAATCTCAAACAAATAATATTTTAAAAATCCTAGTATAGGGGCGCCTGGGTGGCTCAGTGGGTTAAGCCACTGCCTTCGGCTCAGGTCATGATCTCAGGGTCCTGGGATCGAGTCCCGCATCGGGCTCTCTGCTCAGCAGGGAGCCTGCTTCCCTCTCTCTCTCTCTCTCTGCCTGCCTCTCTGTCTGCTTGTGATCTCTCTCTGTCAAATAAATAAATAAAATCTTTAAAAAAAAAATAAAAAAAAAATAAAAATAAAAATCCTAGTATAGGGGCACCTGGGTGGCTCAGTGGGTTATGCCGCTGCCTTCGGCTCAGGTCATGATCCCAGGTCCTGGATTCGAGCCCCGCATCGGGCTTTCTGCTCAGCAGGGAGCCTGCTTCCTCCTCTCTCTCTGCCTGCCTCTCTGCTTACTTGTGATTTCTCTCTGTCAAATAAATAAAATCTTTTAAAAAAAAAAAATCCTAGTATATTTAGCTGATAGTTTTCCTTCCCTGCCCCCAACTCCCACAATCTCAACCCACCCAGTTTATGAAGAAGAGATGCCTAAAATAACTGGAACTTTTGGTGCCACAGCTGTCCTTTCTATGAGGAATAAATAGGTACAGACACTGTCAGATTTATCTTTTTACCCTAATGCATTTTCTAGACTTGTGTATAGTTTCTTACCCCCATATATTTTCCAGTTGAGTGAATTCTTCAAAGTACTTTTGTATTGTGGAAATGGACATGTGTGCTGTTTATCTGGGCTGCAAATAAGTATTTTCTTTCAAGTAGGAAAAGGAGTGGAAACCCATTTACTTGTTCAAAAGCAATTCAATTTCCTTGTTGACTGTCAAACAAGCCAGGGATGAAATTGATCAATTTCAAAAAGTAATGAAAAGAATTGTCTAGGGATTCTAAAGGGTCTATTTTGGGAGAAAATCAGTATGTAGATATACTTCAAGCTAATGAAATTATAGGCAAACTGAATAACTACAACCTTTTTATATCAACATCATTAACAGAAAAAATATTTATTGTTTTTCTTACTATGTATGGCATAGACTTGAGCCAAAGTTCTTTGTGGTTCCTCATGTGCTAGGTTCCTCATGTAATACTTCAGCCTTGTAGTTATTTCAGCTGACCCTGGCAGCATTGATGAAATTTCTGTTGGGCAAAAGTAAACTGTGAATCTATGTGCGTGGATCTTTGCATTGTGAGGTAGGATGAATTGCTATAGAGGGTGGAGAAGTAGTTGCTAACAGTTGGGCAGAGAAAACAGAAGGATTTTGTTAGGTAGAAATTATGATACCATATTCAGGTATATGGCAAAACCAGAAGAGCTGGTTGGATCATAGTAGGAGACACATTTTCCCAAGTGGTAGTTTGTGGTAGTTTGACATCATGGTGGAACTTAAAATGTAGTTGTAGAGATGAATTTTATCTTAGAAATATTTGAAGTGTTGATCATCATAAATTTGAGATTAAAATTATGATAATAACACATGAAGAAGATTTATCTAGTACCAAGAACAAAATTGATTGGAGTAATAATCAGTGAGAGACAGAAAACAAATAAACAAAAGAACCCTGAGACATCAGGTTTGTGTGAGAAGGCAAGAGACTATACTTAAGTGCTGGAAGGGATACAAATAAAGAAGGGGAGGTTTAAAGGGGTTGTGAATTGTGATTCACCACAATAAGAAGTAAAGATAATGTGACTTCGGAATCAGACTTCCTTTGATACCTGGACACTGGGCTCCTAGGACTCAGACAATCTGCTTTCTTTTTCCAGCAATGACATCCACTAGCTAGTGTGTTAGAAAACCAGATATAGGGCGCCTGGGTGGCTCAGTGGGTTAAGCCGCTGCCTTCGGCTCAGGTCATGATCTCAGGGTCCTGGGATCGAGTCCCGCATCGCGTTCTCTGCTCGGCAGAGATCCTGCTTCCCTCTACTCTCTCTCTCTGCCTGCCTCTCCATCTGCTTGTGATCTCTCTCTGTCAAATAAATAAATAAAAATCATTAAAAAAAAAAGAAAACCAGATATAAAACTTTAAAAACCTTAGATCCTTCATCTGATAAGAAGGAAAGTAGACTAGACCAAAGTGTGCTATTTCTAGGGCAAGTGACCCTCTCTCTCATCCTATGACTGAACCAGACATTGCTGATAATCATGGAGCTTTCCTGCTAGGTACAAATAAAGCCTCTAATCAGTCAGGTTCTCCAGACAGCCAGTGCCAGCTGAAGAAATTGTGCATTGACCACAAAGTCAGCTTCTAATGTAGAATGTATGTGTTATCTAACATCTCTTCTTGTTCAAGTGGTTTTTTTTTTCTTTTTTAATCATGATTCTACTGTTTGCAGTTTATGCAACAGAGGAACAGAAGACCCTTTGATGGACACAGGGGAGCTCAAAACAAAGAAATGGGGCAAAGAAACTGGGGAAGGGGTTTGAAGAGCAGCCTTATTGTTACTGAGTATTAGTGTTAGAAGTTCTGATTTGAATGCCTATGGTTACCACACCTATAATCTTTTAATAGAAATAAGAAGGCTCAATGGAACAAGTACTGGGTAAAGAGCAGAGAAACACAGGTGGCTGCACTAAGAAACTGATAGGAAATTAACAACACAATAAGCAGATATCAAACTGAAAGTCCTTTTCTCTTGCTGGAGAGAGGTGCATATGATCTTTCCCACTTCTGTGCATTTCCCAATGCACAGAAGAGCATTGAAGAATCAGGCAGTTTGTTGGGCAGAGTAAGGCTAATAATGAGAGCAAGTAGCCAAAAGCAAGGGCAGGTAGATCTAGAATCTTGGACTCTGTCAGCAATTCACAGAGGTAAGGGATGTCCCTTCACGGTTTAATGACTGATTTTATTAGACTTATAGTCTGAGTTAGTTTCTTATGCACATTTGAAACAAAGTTGATGATGCACATAGAAACAAAGTTGATGCCCCTCTCAAGTGTATTCATTCCCTACTTGCTGCAAGGGCTTTGGCTAATAGAAACACACACACACACACACACACACACACACACACACACACACACACACACAATTCTAATTGCCTGTTTTTCCCAGTGAAGAAAACCCAAGTCAATAAGATTCTAATTTTGTAGCCTGCAGACTAAGGTCTTTGATATAGTATATAATTATTTCAATAAACTATCTCCATAGAGGGCTTTACAGTCTGTCCTGAGTGTAAAAGGAGGTGATGTACAAGTGGAATTAACTGGAAGTTTCTGATCTTAGGAAGACTTTGGATCTGTGTAAGCAAATCTCATTTCATTTTGTCTTCATTAATAAATTCTTTCCCTATTTTCATTTTTTTTATGAAGGAAAAACTTTAATAAAGTAGTTTCATTAAATTCTACATTAAATGTTAATTGAATAGACTAATAATCCAGATGTTACAGGTTTATTTAAAATATATCACATCTCTCAATTATAAGTAAAGTAGCCATACAACAATATGACTATTAAGCTTATTTTCTAGTTATGATGCCAAATGGTCTTAACTTTTAAATTGTGATATGTCCATTTATTCTTCTACATGCATGGAAGATACTTGCCTCTTCTCACATGACTGTTCTCTAACAGGTCTTCATTATTTTTTCAAGCTCTCATATATTCTCTATCTTCTTTGGTTTTAGATAGAGCAGCAGGGTTTCCTCAGTTTTGTTTAGAGGCAAATATATACTTCCCAGACTTTAGCTTTTTCTCTCACTTTTATCGTTTCTCTCTTCTACTTTGGTACATCTCTGAATTCCCAATTAAGAACCTCTCATTAGAATCTTCCCTAGTCTCTCCAAGAACACTCTTCTGCCCTGGGACTTCATGCAATTGCTAGTTCATTTAGACTCATTTCCTGTTGTTACAATGCCCGTCTGTTTCTTATCATCAGAATCAGGGTCCAAACTTACCAGTCCTTCTAATAGTAAACACATTCCTTACACTGACACTTACTTTTATATATATATTTTTCCCCTTTCTTTTGATTAGGGATGTCATAGTTCTGCCTAGCTTTCTGACTAGTCCAGCAATCCTAGTTTTTTGTTTTGTTTTGTTTTGTTTTTAATGAACTTCTTTTGCTGGTAAAATCTTGCATTTATGCGATGTCTTCTTTCATTTGATCTTAATCACCCTCCTTGAGACATTCTTCTCAATTTTACTCTCAGAGATTGTCACAATGAAAACATGGGAGTAAATTAGAGAGACAGCAGAAACATTTTTCATGAACAGGAGACCTAGGACCAACACAGAAACAGACTAAAAATATGGCAGGTGTGGTGGCAGAGGTGTGTTCATAAAACATTGCATGATAATTAAATGGAACTTCTCAGTGGTCTATGAGATCAGGAAAAAAAAAATGAGGACAATCAATGTATAGGGACACTGACAATTCCATACTCAAAGGTGAGGAGTGTAAACCAACTCAAGTGTTCCAAAGGACAATCATCCTCAAAGTGGTTCTTACCCTCTGAGAATCTTCTAGGAAAAATTTGCCCCAAACTGTAATATGATAATTGCTCAAAGTTAGATTCAGATAATTGTATCAGTGCAAACCACTTACTTTCTACTACAAAGACCACCATCCTAGGCTGTGTGTTTGTTTGTTTGTTTGTTTATTTATTTATTTATTTATTTATTCAAGCCTGTACTCTTACTTCCTGGTTTTCTGTTTACCCAGCCCACAACAGTCAGAGTGATATTTTTGACACTAGATTTTAAATCTTATTTCCATGTTGGAGAAACTGTCATTGTTGCCTATAAACTAAAGCATCAACTTCTAAGTGTATCTGGCCATACTCTCCCTAACTTTCTACATCCAGGCAAAAGTCTTATTACTTTTCAGAATGAACTCTAACTTCTGTTCATCTATTTTGTTGCCTGGGCCAGTGATCTTCTGTTTGCCCTTCCATAACAAGTTTCCACCATTTCTATCCCACTCTTTCCCATGAAGGCTGACTAACAGAGGTTAGGTAAGAGGGATCCCATGTCTATGGGGTTTTGGTAGAGTTTGCCCAGTGGGCAAACCTGATAAGAGATCAGAGATGTGGAGGGTAGCATAGTTAAGGGTATATATTCCCTCTTGATGAGGCTTTTTTAGGCTGATTTTTTCCCTTGAGAAGGGTCTTTGCTTTTCCAGCTCAATATAAAATTATTCTTTCTGGGTTCTGATTACCTCTCCTACTCTTCATGCCTTTACATGGAGAATAGTAACAGGGCTGCTGCTACTAGCCTTGCGCACCTGCACTGTTACTGGTGATTTATTTTAGCTTACTCATACCTTTGTAGTTAAATCCTTTGTAAATGAGCCATCTTCAAGTTATCCTTATTTGAATATGTCCTCTGCTGTCTTTGGGATCCTGACTGATACACAACACTTTCCAGGAAGTTTTGTTTCATTTTTGTTTTTGCTTTTTAAGATCTTTGATAGACTCTGATACCTAATGCTAATGACCTTGTAGAATATAATGGGGTTTTTGGACTGTATCCTAAGAACATGAAGCAGTAAGACATCTATAAAAAGGTTTAAGGAGTGGGGGCGCGCCTGGGTGGCTCAGTGGGTTAAGTCTTTGCCTTCAGCTCAGGTCATGGTCTCAGGGTCCTGGGATCGAGCCCCACATCGGGCTCTCTACTCGGCAGGGTGCCTGCTTCCCTTCCTCTCTCTCTCTGCCTGCCTCTCTGCCTACTTGTGATCTCTGTCTGTCAAATGACTAAATAAAATCTTTAAAAAAAAAAAAAAAGGTTTAAGGAGGGGCAAGATACTTATAAGATTTGTTGTGAAAGGATGACTTTCATTGGTAGAAACTTGATTTATAGGGAGACACAGTGAAAGAGACTAGTTAGTAGCTGTTGCCATTGTCAAACTAAATGTTTTCAGATTGGACAGAAGTGGTAAAAATGAAAGAATTTGATGAGGGATCATATATCAGAAATAGGAGATAATTAGGTGTTCTTGGCAGAATAATGGCTCCCCAAAGGTGTCTGCATCCTAGTCTCTAGAACCTGCATGTTTCCTTCCATAACAAGAGGGAATTAAGGTTGCTAATCAGCGGCCCTTAAAATATGGACATTATCCTGATTTACCAAGGCATCACCATGGTTCTATAAATGTAGAAAGATAGAAGAGTGAGAGCTACAGGAATATTCAGACACCACACACCTGGTCTTAAAGATGGAGTGAAAGGCCAGTAACCAAGGAAAGCAAGTAGCCTCAAGTAGCTGGAAATGCAAGCAACAGCTTTTCCCCTGGAACCTCCAGAAGGAATGCAGCCCAGTCAATACTTTGATTTTAGCTCCATGAGACCCATTTCAGATACTGATCTTAAGGATTACAAGATAATAAATCTGTGCTCCTCTTAAAAATTATTTTTTATTAATTATTTTTATTAACATATAATGTATTATTTGCCCCAGGGCTATTGGTCTATGAATCGTCAGGCTTATGCACTTCACAGCACTCACCATAGCACATACCTTCCCCAATGTCTATAACCCAGCCACCCTCTCCTTATCCCCCTCCTCCCAGCAACCCTCAGTTTGTTTTGTGAGATTAAGAGTCTCTTATGGTTTGTCTCCCTCCCGATCCCACCTTGTTTCATTTTTTCCTTCCCTACCCCCCAAAGCCCCCACTCTCCCTCTCAAATTCCTCATATCAGGGAGATCATATGATAATTGTCTTTCTCTGATTGACTTATTTTGCTCAGCATAATACCCTCTTGTTCCATCCACATCATTGCAAGTGGCAAAATTTCATTTCTTTTGATGGCTGCAGAGTATTCCATTTAAATTTGTGCTCTTTTAAGCCACCAAGTTTGTGGTACTTTGTTACGCAAGAAACAGAAAATTAACATGCTAGATTCTTCTTTGTGTAACAAACTGGATACTAACATTGTTTACTGGTATAAGGAACATCAAAAGAGGACCCAGTTCAGGTGCAAGGTCAAAAACTAAGTTTAGAAATGCACATAGATGTCTTTGGAGATACCAAGTAGCCACCAAATTATATGAAAATAAGGCTTAGAGGTACATGTTTGGCAATGATAATAGCTCTCACTAATTGAACTCATTAGATTTCAGGCACTGTTATAAGCACTATATATGTGTGTATACTATATATGCATATATGTGTACACACACAGGAATAGCAGTAGTAGCAATACAAACTTGTTTAGAGAATTAAGTATACTTGGGGCGCCTGGGTGGCTCAGTGGGTTAAGCCACTGCCTTCGGCTCAGGTCATGATCTCAGGGTCCTGGGATCGAGTCCCGCGTCGGGCTCTCTGCTCAGCAGGGAGCCTGCTTCCCTCTCTCTCTCTCTCTCTGCCTGCCTCTCTGTCTACTTGTGATCTCTCTCTGTCAAATAAATAATAAATAAAATCTTTAAAAAAAAAAAAAGAGAATTAAGTATACATATATTCAGTAGCTATAGGATTAGAGGCCTCTTTAGGTCTCTATTTCCTCATCTGTTAAACAGGGTTAGCAGTAGCAACATATAAAAGGATTGTAAAATATATATTGTAAAAGGATATATATATATATACACATATATATATACACACACACATATATATGGATATGGATCTATATATCTATATAGATGTGAATATATACAGATATAGATTATATGGAGTTATATGTATATGTATATCTATATTCCTAGTAACCCTAGTAAACCTTCAATCCTTCACAAGACAGTAAGATGTTCTAGGCCAGTGCTTGCAACCACTGCATGGATGAGAACTTTTTGTGTACAGGTGTAACTGAAGTAGGGTAAGAAGACAGGTTTCCAGAGACTTTAGAGGGACAGTGGAGGAGAATCCAGCACTGTGCCTTAAGAAATTACAGGAGCTAATGGTCAGTAAGACCATTTTTTTTTATTTATTTTTTTTTTTTTTTGAGCAAGAACCTAGCCTTCTGTGGCCTTGTTCTCCCATAGGGTCTGGTAAAGGTATTGAGCGCACAGTAAGAGCTCAGACAAGACATCCTGGTTGACAAAACGGATGCTTGGAAGGCGGCAATTATTTAAGAGCAAGTCTAAGTAAAAGCGCGCCTGTGCCCATTCCATTAATTTCAGGCTCACATACAAGAGTACCTCGAGGATCTGCTCTTACATCTCAACCCAGCGCCCCAACACAAGCCGTTTTCCCCTGGTATGTGCAGAGGGGAAGGAAAAGAAATATTCAGAGGAGGGAGGAGGGGCTCTCCCAGGGGCTGGGGAAGCAGAGTGTTATGAATGGCCGGCAGTATCAAGAGCTCCTAAGCCATCTACCAAGATAACTAAAAATGGGCACCCAATTTTAGTTTGACCTCTAGGTAGAAGAGGCTGCCTACTTCTTCACATACTGGCCCATATAGTAAGTTATTTTATTTAATCTTCTACTATGAACAATTTCGAAGACATGTAAGTGGGGGAAATAGCATAATGTACTCATCAGACAGATGACATTAATATTTGGATATGCTTTTGCTTCATGTCTTCTTTCTGAAGTGTTTAATAAAGTTATGGCATCATGATTATCCCTCATTATTTCAGTTTCTATTCATAACTTATAAGGACACTTCTTTATGCAACCACTGCATCATTGTCAAACTCAATAAAATGAACAATTCTGTATTATAATCAAATACCACGTCTATAGTCAAACATTTTCCCTCTTGTCTCAAAAATGACCCTACTCAATGGCTATGAAATGGATTAAAATTTATTTTTTGCAAATAAAAAAAAAAACTTGCAGATGAACATTATGTCTAGTTGTTTTATTTGCATTTGGTTCTTAATAAAATTCAGTATATTTTCTCATCATTTGTATTTCTTTTTCAGTGTACTGGATTTTCTTATTTGAGTTTTTTTCCAATGGGATACATCTGTTTATTAATATTGCTAAAAGTTCTTTGAAATATATTTTATTTGTAATTATATAAATATAAAATATTTGTAAATTATACCTTTAGTTTTTCATTATCTTTCAAGAAAATCTATCTTTAGTATCATTGTTTTTAATATTTGCTTCAAATTCTTTTTTTGGAATTCGTGTTGTAATTAGTGATGCCTTCTTCTTCAAGTAAGATACAAACAACCACTTATGCTTTTTTTTGGAATTTTTAAATACATTATTATATTTAAAACTTCCATTAGACTGCTATTGTAGTATAAAGAGAGAAGGATTCAGCATTTTTTTCCTCTTTTCCCAAACACAGTGGGTCACATCATTTGTCTAAACTATTATCTTTATCACATATTTATTCCAATATTTATTTAAGTCTGTGTGAAATAGTTAAGTCATTTCATTGATTTTTATGTGTCTTTGAATGCCAGAACACAAAAAATTAAGCTTTTTATGGTCGATTATCTGGTAGGCATCTTTCTTTCTTACACACTAATTTTTTTAAAAAATTTCCTATCAATTTTACTGTATTATTTTCCAAGTCTGTTTCCCTTACTGCCTGCCCTTAGTGTCTTTTCTCTCTCCCACCTCTCTCTCCCAGGCCCACCCTCTGACTAAACACACACACACACACAACACCTCAGATATATACTATAAACTATTGGTGAGTTGATATTATTCTGTGCTTGTATAAACTAATAAACTTCCTATAAACTAAGAACTAAGAAACACATTTGAAATGGAAATGTAAAAATCATGGCAGAGAATACTGAGGTCTTTGTAATCTTGAGTTTTCTTATCCAACACCAGTCAGTTACGTGTTCTACTCTATTCAAACCTTCTTTGATGTTGTTAAGTATTAAGTTTTTCTTCCTATAGTATTTTTTTTTTAAACTAACTTCATTCAGAGCCATGACATTTTTTTTCTGGTCATTAATGTGAAAGGAACTTCTTCTCTCATTATATTCTCTAATTTGCTATTGTTTGTATAAATGAAATACATTGATTCTGCAACCAGACACTTTATTGGATGCATATTCTTTCTTTTGTTTTCTCTCATTATACATTTTCTGGCATATATCTTCAAACAATAATAATTTTGTCTCTTTCAATCTGTATATTCAACTCTTATTTTATCTCTTACTTAATTGCTTTGAGTGGTATAGTCATGATATTGATAAATCATAGTGATATCCCTGGGCATTTTTAAATGTTTCCAGGCATTGTTTGTATGTGTGCATTTGTGTGTGTATGTGTGTATGTGTGTGTGTGTGAACAAGAGAGGGAGAGAGAGAAGTAATGTCAAAATTACCCATCTGTTTCTATTTCTTTAAGAATATAAATCAGAAATGGCTATTGGACATTTTTCTAGAGCATTTTAGTAGCCTTTGTAGTTAATTTAATTAATTTTTATCTTTTTAAAAAGTATACCCAAAGGTGGTATATCCCTTCAATGGAATATTATTTAGCCATAAAAAAGAATGAAATCTTGCCATTTTTGACAAAATGGTTGGACCTAGAGGGTATTACTCTAAAATGAAATAAGTTAGACAGTGAAAGACAAATACCATATGATTTCACTTATATGTGGAATTTAAAGAACAAAACAAATGAATAAATAAACAAATTCAGAAAAAGACCCATAAGTACAGAAAACAAACTGGTGGTTGCCAGAGGGGAGGGGATAGGGAAAATGGGTGAAGGGGAGTGGGAGTGGTACAGGCTTCCAGTTAAGGAATGAATAAGTAATGGGGACGAAAGATAAAGAATAGGGAATATAGTCAATGGTATCGTAATAGTGTTGTATGGAGATAAATGATAGCTACACCTTTGGTAAGTATAGCATAATGTATCAACTCACCGAATCACTATTTTGTACACCTGAAACTAATATAACATTATGCATCCACTGTAGTTCATTATGAAAAATATAAATGTGAAAAATACACATTTATAAAAAGTGATAGCTATGGATTTTAGAAGGGCATTTTTTTTGTAGTATCTTCTCACATGAGTTTCAATTTAATAAAAATCTATGTGCAACTCAAAAATAAAATCCTAAAGGCTCTATAAAAAAAAGTTAGGAGGGTGTGTGGGTGGCTCAGTTGGTCAAGTATCTGGCTTTGCCTCAGGTCATGATCCCAGCGTCCTGATATCAAGTCCTACACTGTGATCCCTGCTGAGCATAGAGTCTGTTTCTCCTTCTGCTCCCCTGCACCATCCCTGTCCCCCACTAGTGCATGTGCACGTTCTCTCTCTCACCCACAAAATAAAATCTTAAAAAATTCTTTAAATATTAGGACTAATAAATAGATTCAGCAAAGTTTCAAGATAAAAAAAAATCAGCAGCATGTAAAAATTGATTGTTGTTTTATAGTATATTTTCTCTATTTCTTAAGATACAGTTATTTTCCTTTGCTTTTTTTTACTAATGTGTGATTAGGTTACCTTCTAAAATCTATCTCAAAAAGCTGTATAATACTAGATTCTTTTAAAGATATTATTTATTTTTTAGAGAGATAGAGAGAGAATGGGAAAGAGAGCACAGTGTAGTGAGGGGCAGAGGAAGAAGTAGGCTCCTTGCTCAGCAGGGATGACGGGGGACTCCCGGGATCATGACCTGAGCAAAGGTAGATGCATAAATGACTGAGCACCCAGTCAACCCAAGCTAGATGTTACTAGATTTTAAAAATCAGTACCTAAATTTATATATCAAAGCTCTTTTTATTACCTATTTACTAAATCATTAGTTTGTGTTTTTCCTTTTTCTTATTAGTTTTCTTTGTTTCAACTGCATTGTTCTTTTTCTTAATGATTTTGAAAAAAGTCATTCATTTTGTTTTGTTTAATAATGCAAGTGTTTAACATTCTGCAATGTCTTTTCATAGAGTTTAAATGCTTAATTTCATATTTAAAGACTTTATTATTGCTATTTTTGTAGTATACAGTTGGGATTTTGATTTTCTCTGCAATTCAGAAGTTGCTCAAGAGAGAGTTTTGAAATATTTCCAAGTAGATGAGTATTAAAACTTTTCTAATTAGCTATTATTTACCAAAGTCATTACATGGTGGTCTATAATATTTCTACTTAGAAAATAACAAAATACATGGGTATTTTTACTCAGACCATCTATTCAAATATATTTTGAGTGGTTCTTTCCTGACTAATTTCTTATCTTGTTCAGTCCCTGTGTGTGCCATCATCTATCTTTCTTTCCTCCTTTCTTTCTTTCTTTCTTTCTTTCTTTCTTTCTTTCTTTCTTTCTTTCTTTCGTCTTATTTGAAGTCTACTTTTCTATCACTCTTTGATTGCCAAGAGAAGCAGAGCAGGACTGGAAGGAAAAAGAACAGAGACTATACTTTAGGGTTATGGATATGGAATGCTTTATTGTCATTGGAAGAGATTTTCAAAAAACATTTCCCATTTTTAAATGATTAGTTTCTAATGATTAGTTTTAATGATTAATTTAATCATTTTTTAATGGTTAGTTCTTTCTCTGTGCTCATTCCTGCCTTTCTCCTAGCCAGGGCAAAATAAATGCCAAATTAAACAATTTTTCCTTTATCCTTTGAGGCATCGATTATCCACAATGGTAGATATTTTTGTTGTTGTTGTTTTTTCCAAAGAGGTTTTCAGCTTCTTTACGTCTGTGTCACCAATGCAGTTCCTTCAGTTCACACCCTTCCTTATGAAGCTATTAGTGACGTGTGTACTCTACTTTGTCTTTAAGGATTTGATCTTCTCACATTATTGACTCATTAGTAAAAGTTGAATCATATGTGGTTTTGTAATATAGGCACATTATTAAACTGTATTGGTATATTTTGTTAGGTTTTGGAGGAAGTGTGTGTAAATCTGTTTTTGTGTCATTATTTCCTCCCTTTTTCATAATCTTGTTCTTGGCCTTAAGTGATGACAAAGGCTAATCAAGCAAGCTATAATTTTCATCATGGAAATTAAAGACCCTGTGGTCTTTGAGCCTATTGAAAAGATTCCTGTACATCACAGGAAGCCCTTTGTCACAGTGCAGATAGTACAGCACCATCTTTTCAAATTATTGCTCTCTTCTATCATAACAGAGTAACTATCCACATTATATGACAGCAGCGGGAGAGAACATTATGGTAAAGACATGTTAAATTAATTCAATAGTAAAGATTTATTGAATTCTAACTACAGGACATGACTTAGGAAATGAGCAAAATAGACATCACCCTGATGCAGCTTACAGTCTAGTGAAACAGATGGGCATATAGTCACACAAACTATAGGAAATTACAATTATGTTAATTGGTACTGAAAAGATGCACATATTGCTAAATGCTATAATGCTGAGATTAAATCTCATCTGGAAAATTAGGGAAAGCTATTTTGAACTAGTAAAAATTGAGCCGAGGTCTAAAAGAATAGATAGAGTTAACTAGGGAGAGAGAAAGAGAAAGTTTTTATGTTAAGGGAGAATTCTTTTAGTAATTCAGGTTTCAGGTAAAGCGAAGGGTAGGGTATGTGCAAAGACACTGTGCTGGAAGAGAGCATACAGCATCAAGGAACTGGGGAAAGTGCCATAGTAGCAAGAATAAAAGAGCTGAAGTGTGGGTGGTACAAATTGAAGATATGGAGTGGACATGGTATAACTTGAAGCTGAAGAGGTATGTATGGGCCAAATAGCGCAAAACCCAAAGAACATTTTAAGAAATTTGGAGTTTATTCTAAAGCAATGGAAAGTAATAAACAGTTACAAGAAAGAAATGAAAGGGAGAGGTTTGTTTATTTATTTGTTTTAATACAACTTTAGCTTTTGAATACATAAAAGGTTGGAAGAATGAAGGATACATCATTCACTATAGTAAACTATCCTTTATCTTTTAAACCCCATCTATTCTTCTCAGGATCTACTTGTGATCTTCAGTATCCAGCTAATTATACTGATGAATTCAGGCTTTGCTATTGACATTTGATCCCTTCCTCTGATTGATACAGCAATTCTGCATATCAACTAGGGACAAGGTAGAAAACATTTTAAGATGAAATGATTTGAGGCTATCCCGTGGCATCTCACTTTAAGAGGCAACAGATTCAAGAGCTGTAGAATTGCTTAGGGAGTAGAAATAATGCCTAAAATTCCAGACTCTTGATTCTTATGTAAGGCCCCTAGACCTTCCCTCTACTTTACATGGAAACTATCCTAACAATTATGAGATGCAACTTAAGACAGTTTGGAGTCTATAATGAAGGGGGACAAGTCAGAGGGGGAGACAAACCATGAGAGACTATGGACTCTGGGAAACAAATGGAGGTTTTTAGATGGGAGATGGGGGGATGGTTGAGCCTGGTGATGGGTATTAAGGAGGGCACAGGTTGCATGGAGCACTGGGCGTTATATGCAAACAATGAATCTTGGAACACTACATCAAAAACTAATGATGTACTGTATAGTGACTAACATAACACAATAAAAAAAAGACAATTTGGAGTCTACAAATGAATTTCTCAGAAAAAAACTTTGGAGTATAAGAATAAACGACGTGGATGGAACTAGAGGGTATCATGCTTAGCGAAATAAGTCAATCGGAGAAAGACAACTATCATATGATCTCCCTGATATGAGGGAGAGAAGATGCAACATGGGGGGTTAAGGGGGTAGGAGAAGAGTAAATGAAACAAGATGGGATTGGGAGGGAGACAAACCATAAGTGACTCTTAATCTCACAAAACAAACTGAGGGTTGATGGGGGGAAGGGGGTTGGGAGGGGGGTGGGATTATGGACACTGGGGAGGGTATGTGCTATGGTGAGTGCTGTGAAGTGTGTAAACCTGGTGATTCACAGACCTGTACCCCTGGGGATAAAAATATATTATATGTTTATAAAAAATAAAATTAATTTAAAAAAAGAATAAAGATCATTAGTTAACAGTAACAAAATGCCAAAGTATTTGGTCATGTATTGTCGATAAGCCCAGGACAATTAAAACAAGGAAAGAAAAAAAAAAGCCAGTTAGAAAGGAAAGAATATAGCTTCTTAAAACTTAATCTTGTAATTACAAACCCAACCACATTTTTTCTGGTTTAGTTTGAGTTACTGTATTTCACTATAGATAGTGATGGCCCTCTTCTTTAATACAGGACTTAATCAATTATAACATTATGTACTCTGAAGTCTAAAGTTTAGTGGTTTTTATATAGTAAGAGCTTATGTGATCTTTTTTGAACAAGTGTAGCTATTTTTGAATATTTTGGTCAGACTTTCCAAGAAGTAGTCTAAATTAATGAGCCCTAGTTGTTTGAAAGAAATTAGGCTTTCTGAGAGACAATGGAATAGACATAAATGATCACTTCCCCTGAAAAATTCATTCTGCAGATGTACAATAAGAAAACCCAGACCAATGTACAAGGGGAGAATTTTATTGTCAGTCAGTAGGTCTGGTAGGCCCCAACTTGAAGTAGTTGCATTCAATGAAATATATAAATTAATTTTTTTCTGTACTATAGTGTATTGTTCAAGCTTCAAAAATATTGGAAATATATCTTCAGAGCCTTGTCTTTCCCCACTCGTTGGCTCTTGTTATAAGAATATCGTATCTTTTTAAATTTCTTAATTATTAGAAAACATCATCTACTTCAAAGCTTTTGGTGAAATTACTTCTTTAAAAGTATCATTTATGTGCTGTGATGTAGATAGGTAGTCATGATCAGTATTCATCTTGTATGACAGCTATCCCAATTTAAGAGATATGCATAGCATTTGCTTTATAGAAAGATAAATGTCAGTGAAGAGAGAAGAAAAAGAGCAAAGAAAAGAGGTTAAGAAAAATAACTTCTATTTTCATCTCTTTATAGCTATAAAATATATTAAATATATAAACACATTAGTGGTGGACACACTGAAAAGTGGCTTTCAAGATTCCTACCTTCTTATTCATGCCCTGTGAAATTTCTGTCCCTTGACTGTCCTTGGGAACTGTAACTTGCCTCTAATCAATAGAATATGGAAAAGGTGCTAAGATGTCCCTGTCATGACAATCTTACATAAGATTTTTACTCATTTTACTAGCAGACTTTATTTCATGCTTTGAGAAGCAAACAGTTACCTTTTTAAAAATATTTAAATTCAACTTAGGTAACATATACTATATTATTAGTTTTACGGGTAGGATTTAGTGGTTTATCCATTACATATAACACCCAGGCTCATTACAGCAAATGCCCTCCTTAATACCCATCACCCACTTGCCACATCCTCTCACCCACCTCCCCTCCAGCAACCCTCATTTGTTTCCTACAGTTGAGTCTCTTTTAGTTTTCTTCCCTCTCTGTTCTCATTTTATTTTTCCTTCCCTTCCCCTATGTTCATCTGTTTTTCTTTTTTTAATTCCACATATGAGGGAAATCATATGGTATTTGTTTATCTGCAACTGATTTATTTTGCTTAGCATAACACCCTCTAGTTCTATCCACATTGCTGCAAATGGCAAAATTTCGTTCTTTTTGATGGCTGACTAATATTCCATTGTAGTAATATACCACATCTTCTCTATCCATTCATCAGTCAATGGATATCTGGGCTCTTTCCATATATTGGCTATTGTGAACACTGCAACTATAAATATAGGAAGCATGTGCCTCTTCTAATCAGTATTTTTGTATCTTTTGGGTAAACACTTAATAATGCAATTGCTAGGTCATAGGGTAGTCTATCTTTAACTTTTTGAGAAACCTCATACTCTTTTCCAGAGTGGCTGCAACCAGCTTGCATTCTCATCAACAGTATAAAGGTTTCCCCTTTCTCTGCATCCTCATCAACATCTGCTTCCCAACTTGTTAATTTTAGTTATTCTGACCAGTGTGAGATGGTATCTCATTATGGTTTTGATTTGTATTTCCCTGATGCCAAGTGTTGTTGAACAGTTTTTCATGTGTCTGTTGGCCATCTGTATGTCTTCTTTAGAGAAATATCTGTTCATGTCTTTTGCCCATTTCTTTTTTTTTTTAAGATTTTATTTATTTATTTGACAGACAGAGATCACAGGTAGGCAGAGAGGAAGGCAGAGAGAAAGGGAAGCAGGCTCCCTGCTGAGCAGAGAGCCCGACGCGGGGCTCAATCCCAGGACCCTGGGGTCATGACCTGAGCCGAAGGCAGAGGCTTTAACCCGCTGAGCCACCCAGGCGCCCCAATCTTTTGCCCATTTCTTGACTGGATTATTTGTTTTTTGGATGTTGAGTTTGGTAAGTTCTTTAGAGATTTTGGATACCAGCCCTTTATCTGATAAGTCATTTGTGAAAGACTTCTCCCATTCCATAGGTTGCTTTTTGGTTTTCTTGACACTTTCCTTTTCTATGAAAAAACTTTTTATCCTGATGAAGTCCCAATAGTTCATTTCTGCTTTCGTGTGCCTTTGGAGATGTGTTTAGCAAAAAGTTGCTGTAGCTGGGGTTAAAGAGGTTGCTGCCTGCATTCTCTAGGATTTTGATAGCTTTCTGTCTCACATTTAGGTCTTTCATCCATTTTGAGTTTATTTTTGTGTATGGTGTAAGAAAGTATCCAGTTACATTCTTCTGCATGTGACTATCTAATTTTCCCAACACCATTTGTTCAAGAGACATTCTTTCCTTTCAATATTCTTTCCTGTTTTGTCAAAAATTAGTTTATCATAGAGTTGAGGGTCCATTTCTGGGCTCTCTATTCTGTTCCATTGATCTATGTCTGTTTTTGTGCTAGTATCATACTGTCTTGATGATGACAGCTTTGTAATAGAGCTTGAAGTCCAAAATTGTCATGCCTCCAGTTTTAGTTTTCATTTTCAACATTCCTTTGGCTATTCAGTGTCTTTTCTGGTTCCATGCAAATTTTAGAATTGTTTGTTCCAGCTCTGTGAAAAATGCTGATGGCAATTTTTTTTTTTTTTAATTTGACAGAGAGATCACAAGCAGACAGAGAGTCAGGCAGAGAGAGAGGAGGAAGCAGGCTCCCCGAGAGAGCAGAGAGTCCGATGCGGGGCTCGATCCCTGGACTCCGAGATCATGACCCGAGCCAAAGGCAGCGGCTTAACCCACTGAGCCACCCAGGCGCCCCGCTGATGGCATTTTGATAGGGATTGCAATGAATGTATAGATTGTTCTAGGTAGCATAAACATTTTAACAATATTTGTTCTTCCAGTCCATGAACATGGAATGTTTTTCCATTTCTTTGTGTTTTCCCCAATTTCTTTCATGACTGTTCTATAGTTTTCATATTACAGACCCTTAACTTCCTTGGTTAGGTTTATTCTTAGGTATCTTATGGTTTTTGGTGCAATTGTAAATGAGATCAGCTCCTTGATTTCTCTTTTTTCTGGTTCATTGTTAGTTTATAAAAGTGCAGTTTCTGTGCATTGATTTCATATCCTGTGACTTTGCTGAGTTCCAATATTAGTTCTAGTAATTTTTTGGAGAAGTCTTTTGGGTTTTCTACATAGAGTACCATGTCGTCTGCAGAGTTAAAGTTTGTCTTTTTCCTTGCCTATGCGGATGCCTTTTATTTATTTATGTTGTAACTGCTAAGGCTAGGACTCCTAGTATTATGCTGAACAGGAGTGGTGATAGTGGACATCCCTGTTGTGTTCTTTACCTTAGGGGAAAAGCTCTCAGTTTTTCTCTGTTGAGAATGATATTTGTTGTGGGTCTTTCATATATGGCTTTTACAATATTGAAGTATGTTCCCTCTATCCCTATCCAGCACAGAGTTTTAATCAAGAAAGAATACTGTATTTTGTCACATACTTTTTTCTGCGTCTATTTAGATCTGTTTAGTTCATATGGTTCTTGACCTTTCTTTTATTAATGTGTTGTATCACATTGATTGATGTGTGGATGTTGAACCACCCCTGCAGCCCATGAGTAAATCCCATTTGGTCGTAGTGAGTAATCTTTTTAATGTACTGTTGATCATAGTAGCTAGTATCTTGTTGAGAATATTTACAACCATGTTCATCAGGGATATTGGTCTGTATTGTCCTTTTTTAGTGGGGTCTTTTTCTGGTTTGGGGATCAAGGTAATGCTCACCTCATAGAATGAGTTTGGAAGTTTTTACAGTTTTTTAAAGAAGGCCTAATGACAAGACACTGATGATGGCCTCCAGCTGACAGCCAACAGGAGATGGAGGCTCCCAGTCCTATAGCTAAGAGACTAAATGCTGCCCCAAATCGCATGACCTTGGAAGTGTATTCTTCTGAACTGAGCTTCCAATGAGACTGCAGCCCAAGCCAACACTTTGATTTCAGACTTGTGAGATCCTGACACAGACCACCCAGTTAAACCATCCAAGATCATATCCATTAAACGATGAAGTGATAAAGGAGTGTTATTTTCAGCCATGAGTTTGTGATAACATTGTTATATGGCAGTATATAATAAACATAACATTCAATATAATTTTATATATTTATATTTTTAATATAAAATATTACTTTATCTTAGGCATCATAGTAACTTAACTTCCACAGTATTTTATCTGAAAAATGACCAAAAATCTATGATTCAAATGAAAAGGGTTTATGATATTCAACACATATTTTTGAGTGATTTCTATTATTCATTCTTATATTCATGGATAAGCCAAAGTGAGTCATCAACATTAAATTTAGGTGATTACACAATTTTAGTGCAATGGAGGATTTGATTTTCTAATGTTGTGTTTAAAAATTTTATAGTGGCGTACATAAGTAAAATTGACTTGAATCATAAATGCCAGAGAATGGCAAAAAAAAAGACACAAGTCACTCTATCATGTTTGATTTGTTTTTCAGAATATATTTATTTGATACATAATCTTCAATAATGCTTCTAGACATAAAATTTCAGGTTGATGATTGTCCTCATAATTTTAGAAATAAAATTGAACAGTTTTAACCTTTGTTTTCCTTTGAAAACTCTGTGTCATTCTTATAATCTGATATTTACCTGTTGCCTTTAAGATTTCTTTTTCTTTAGTGTTCTACACTTTTCCTAGTAGGAGAGGATTCCTTTTTATTTACTGTGCTTGAGATCCATTATGCTTCATAAATCTCAAAACTCATGCTTTTAATTAATCCTAAAGAAGTATATCTTTGTCTCTTTGAATTCTTTTTTGTTTCCCTCAGTTCCATGCATTCTTTTATCATGGAGCAGTTATTACGATAAGTTTTATTTTTATATTTTATATTTTCTCTGAATTCTCTTAAATTCTTTTATATATTTTTTTACCTTTTAACTCGTTGTTTCTCTCTGCATGGCCTTACATCTATCTTCCACTTCACCAATGTTTTGTACTTTTTATGACTTGTGTACATTGTATTTAAGTGTTTAATTATACCTTTGTATATATATGTGCATATACATATGTGCTCAGTTATAGAATTTTATGTTCTTTAGAATTATATGTTCTATAGAATTATGTTCTATAGAATGTTCTATAGAATTATATTTTATAGAATTAGAAGTTTATGTTCTCCTCTTCCTCCTGATAGTATTTTATTTATTTCTTACAGTTTTTATTTACTTTTTAAAATATATCTATTTTATTTTTATTAACATATAATGTATTATTTAGTTTTTAGTTACTTTTTAATGTCTGTCTTTTAAATTCTATTTTAACAAATGGTTTAATGAACTAAATCACATGAATAACATGTTATCTGTATACCTTGATTCTCACACATGTATCTTGTGATTGTCGTGTGGATCTTGCACTCATGACAAACCTGTAGATCTGGGTTAAGGATCCATGGCTGCCTCTGCCAGTTGTTCCAAGAGTATGGCCAGGTTTATGTTAATTTCTTTTTTAGGAGTTTCTCCACCACCCAGGCTGTTTAAATTGGAATCTCAAATCCAGGCAAGGTGACCTAAGTAAATTCTAAGTACATTTTGTTTTTGCTTTTGTCCAACTTCAACTACCTCCTTTGTCCTCCCTGCACCAGCTGAAAGAGGTTTATTTCTCACCTGCACTTGGACTACACATGGACCTTTCTGATGTATCCCACTTTAAGAGGCAGTCTCAGTTCTAAGGCTACCCCTTGAAAGGGCAGAATTTTCCATCTCCTCTCCCTGATTGTGGAGTGTGGTTTCCTCTTATCCCCTTACTGCAGGGAAGCTGCAGAAGTAGATTGTGAAAATACTTTTCTGGTTTTCAGTTTTCTTTATTCCTTCCTGGTCCTTGGTAATTTTCTTTGGAAGCTTGTTGAGGCCATTTGTGCTTTTAAAAGACTATTTGTTATATTTTATCTAACATTTCTGGTTATTTCTATATAGAGCTTTCTCAGGGTATCCAGTTTTTCAGAAAGTCTTTCGAGGCGCAGGTAGCACTTTAGCCCTGTCTTAAAGAGGTACTGCAGTATTAGCGCTGTGCGTTAGGATGTAATACATCCTTTCTCCATAACAATCTCTTTTGTAAAGTACAATACCTTTTCTGTTTGTATGGTGCTGGGCTTTCAATTAATTTACTGTGAATAATCACTTACCAGCTCAGAGAGAGAAAATAAGCTGACAGTGATAAAAAGATGCCCAAGTACATACTACAATTCCTTTTCTATGCAGTTTAAGAGCATACAAAACCAGTAAATGAATATAGAAGCCAGATGGAGTTATCTTTGTGTTTAGTGACTGGGTAGAGGTTCAGGGTAAACTTCTGGAGTGTTGCAATGTTTATATCCTGATCACACTGGTGAGTACATGGCTGTTTAATTATAGACAAATTCATCACACTGTATACTTAAGATTATTATTTTTATGCCATATTTGTTACAGCTTAATTTTGGGGGGAAAAAAAAAAGATATCCAAGATGACTTAGATAAGCCATACTCAGAAATTTCAGAGCCATTAGATTGATCTTAACCCCACTTTTTCTTTTATTTTAGTTTTTAAATTTTTAACACTTTTAAATGTTAATGATTTCTTCAAAACTGAATTCCCAACATTGTAAGAATTAGTGTCCTTTTCTAGAAGCGGAGGTGGGAATTAAGAATTTGTATAAACTGACACTCTTCCAGTCGGGCCTCAACAGACATTATTAATCTATCACAGTTTCCTTTCTCCTGTTTCTTTGCAAAGCCCTATAATCCTTTTGAAACACAGCTAATCTGGCAGCCATCACCAACCAATTAGGGTTGGAGAGAAGTAACTGTATTTGAAATGCCTGGAGTGGATAATCTCTAAGGGAAGGCCAATGTCATCTTTTATGGCTCTGAGTGACTTATTTTGCCTGACTATCATTAAGTTAAGAGAGAAGTTTCAGGAGAAAGTGAATATTTATTGTTGACCTTTTGTTTTTCAAAGCAAGCCCTCCTATGGTGATTTGTTAATTGTCTATCCTTGTATGAATTTGTTCTTGAAACTCAAGATAATACCGGTTTCTTTTCAAAGTCAGTCATCTCCAGGATGTTGATTATGCTGAGTTGATCAATTTTAGTCAAGTACCGAAGGTAAAGGCAAAAAAAACAAAACAAAACAAACAAAGAAAAAAAACCCAAAAAACAGAAAAACCCAAAAACCTAACAAAGAAAGCCATTGGCTCACAATTTATAATAATTTGGGAACACTGTGGTCCACTCCAAGGTTCACTCCAATTGCATAAATATGAGGTATTTCCTTTCTTTGGGCTGTTATCAGAAGTTCTGTAGGTCTACCTGAAGTATCACAAGTCTTTATTATATGCTTGGCAGAAATGATGGAGGTATGGGGGGAAGGTGGTAGAAAGCAGCAGCAAAAAAGGGAACATCAGTCTCTTTGTGCTTGATTTGTGATATATAACTTAGAAGACTCAAACCTTTGTTAAATACTGTTTTGAGACCAATTATTTGCTCTAATTGCATTTTGAGGAAGACCTCTAAGAGGAATTAAATTTCAAAGATAACGGATTTTGTGTTTTGTTCCTTTTGTTGGAGTCCATGATTTTCAATGATAAATTACAAATCCTTAAAGAAATGCCTCTGATATTTATAAGTCCATATATTCCTTTTATCTTCATGCATACCATCTTTTAAAAGAAGCATGTTCACTCAAAAACTGCATTTTTTCACTCATACAAGTTTTGCCAATTTTTGTAAACCACAGAATGTTTTCTTTTTTTTTTTCCCTACAGAATGTTGTTTGCATTTGGGGTCCCCTACAAAGACAGTCTGAGAAAAGGACTCCAGTACTGGGGATTCATTAGGGAAGTGATCCCAAGAAGCAGGAATGAGGGAACAGAGAGAGGGAAAAGAAGAAGAAAAGAAGCCAGGTAAAGATTTGTCATCAGTGTCCTTCCTATAAACAAAAGGGTCTTGATTCTACCAGGCTCTCCTGAGGAGCAGGTAGGACAACTCCCAGGATTGCCCAGCTGAAGATGGGAAGCCAGCCTGGGTACTCATCCCACGGCCCCACCTCCTTGGATGAGGGTTACTTCTAGGACATTAAGGAGTTAACATACTTCCAGAATAAGCTTGTGAGCCCAGCCCACTGAGCATAGGAACTTTAGAAAAGTCCCTTATTAGAACCCAGAGGACTTGGTATTTGCTCTATATGCCAGCAGCGCAAGGTAGGTGGGCTGGACTCAGAGAAAGACAAATACCATATGATTTCACTGACATGTGGAATCTAACAAACAAAACAAATGAACAAACAAACTCCCTCAAATACAGAGAAACAATCTGGTGGTTGTCAGGGGGGAGGTTCGTGGGGGAGATGGACAAAAGTGGTGAAGAGGATTAAAAGGTACAAACTTCCAACTATAAAATAAGTAAGTACGGAGATGAACATCACCACTTAAGGAATACAGGTTATGGCACTGTACTAGAGGTGTGTGGTGATGACAGATGGGAGCTACACTGTGGGGGCACTGCATAACGTATGGAGCTGCTGAATCACTGTGTCATACACCTGAAACTGATGCAACATTGTGTTTCAGTTCTACCAATCAATCATAGAGATGAAAAGTACAGCACATGTAATATAGGCCACAATGTTATTGTAGTGCTGCGTGTTGAGCATCGAGTAGTGTACAGAATTATGAAATCCCGATGTTGTGCCCCTGAAGATAATACAGCACTATATGCCAATTCTACTTCAATAACACATAAAGTAAATAAAAAGTATAATATAAAAACAAAAACTGCCCCTGTAGCTGTATCTGAAATCAGAGGTGGGTTAAGGGACTACATCACACAGTAACAATACAGCAAGAATTTCTCATTAATAGGGAGAGAGATAGTGATTCTTCCTAAGGCAACAATAGTCTATGCAAAAGCGAATGAATTTGGCAAGTTAGAGAAATTTACACCGATTATTCAATTTTCTTGATTACTTCCTACAGCATTTCTAACACTGGCAGCGAGGTCTGGACTTTGCTGAAGAGCTGAAAACTGCATTGATGTTCAATCCTTCAATCCTTCTTCCCATGGGAGTACCAATTGTTCATACCAGGAATTTCAGCTAAACATTAAAACCAAGCAGTAGGATGAAACTGCCAGACTGTACTAAGGAGGACATGTATTTAAGCTTCCTGCCAGAAGTTAGCTTGTAAAAGAAGGTCCTGGTTAACCCATGTAAATCTCTACAAAGCAACATTCTCTTTATAGAGAATATGTGTGTCACGTATGAATTCAAGGATGGGTATGTTTGCTGTTCTTTTCTTTTTGGAAAAGGGAGTGTTTCACATGAGCATGTGTTTTTTTTTTGTTGTTGTTGTTGTTGTTTTATTTTCTCTATATTCCTATTGAAAAAATAATGTAAGAACATGAGTCCTTTTTTTTTTTTTAAAGGGACTTCATTTTTTTAGAGCAGTTTTATGTTCATGGTAAAAGCGAGAAAAAGAGATAGAGTTTCCTGTATAGCCCTTCTTGTCCCCAGATGCATACCTCCCCCATTATCAATAGTACTCACTAGAATTGTGCACTTCTTATAGTTGATGAACCTACACTGACATATCATAATCAACCAAAGTCCATATTTCTTATGAGGATGTTGTGTATTCCTTGGGTGTGGATAAATGTACAATGACAAGTATTCTTCATTATATCGCCCAGAATATTTTTACCGCCCTAAAAATCCTCCATGTTCCAACTACTTATTCCCCGTCCCCACCCCAGCCCCTGGAAACCGCTGATCTTTTTACTGTCTCTGTACTTCTGCCTCATGAGTACTTTTATGAATTCAAAGTTATATTTGGATAAGTGAGTGCTCTCCAAACTTCATATCACAGTAGTATCTAAGTAGATGACATTTATTTCATCCCATAAAAGTCCAGTTTCATTTAAAAAATGTGTTAATTGCTACAGCAATTACTTGTGAAATATTATTTCTCTAAAAATAATACACTATTATTTTTCTCCATTTATATTTTTCACATACGCCAGTTAGTAATGTAAATAAAGATCATAATGAAATTGTCATTTCAAATACATTCAACTGAAACTAGAGTAATCTGAGTAACAAGATTGTTTTCCAACTGCTACAATAAAGATACAACTTAGAAAACTATCATCTGATGACGTTTCTTGAATTTATACCTAACTGATGTTTTTACTTGCAAATGAAATAGCATACAGCACTTTCAATTTTTTTCTATTTAAATATACTTTGCAAACAACACTCATGGGTATTTTTCTTAAGATATTAATCCTCATAAAATAATTGAGAAATGCCTAGACATTCTGTAGGTCTTTTCAGAGATGCAGACAGTGTTCGGGAATGTTTACCATAGTATTGTTTATAGCTGGAAATCTAAATCTTAATTGGGGATTGGTTAAATATCATATGGCTCACTGACCCCATAAAATATTCTTCATGCACTAAAATTATGTTTTGAGAAATATTTAATCACATGGAAAATGATTATATATATATATATATATATATATATATATCACAAAAGTATGATCCTCCCTTTGTAAAATCCACAGACATAAACAAGTGATTGACATCATTTGGAATGCATATCATTAGGTTAATTAAAACACTGATATTTAAATTTTATTTGTATGCTTCTCTATATTTTCCACTTTTTCATAATTTATATTCATACAAATATTAATCATTTAAAAAGAAAAGCCACCTGAACATCCCCACCTGAATTTAAACTTGGATTTTATTTTATTTTTAAATTGTACTTATTTATTTGACAGACAGAGAGTGAGAGAGCACAAGCAGGGGGAGCAGCAGAGGGAGAGGGAGAAGCAGGTTTCCCACTGTGCAAGGAGCCTGACATGGGGCTCAATCCAGGGTTCGTGACCTGAGCCTAAGGCGGATGTCCAATGGACTAAGCCACTGAGGTGCCCTAAACTTGGACTTTAAAACCTGATTTCTCTTTGCCACGGTTACCCAATGCTGTTGGGGAAAGTCATCAAAAAGATGTGACCACTGGTTGACCCATGAGCTGGACCTGGGCACTTAGAATCCTCACCTTCTCCTCTGCCTTTGGAATGTGGGTTCTACTTGCCTTTCCTGCTCCCAAAGGCTGCTCCAAGGACATGGCCTTGATATGGTGATATGGTGTTTAGAACATCTGCACAGTATATGTGACTGAAAGCTTCTTTATAAGCTTCTAAGATGTGGCAGACAGGTGCAGGGATCCACTCGTCTTGCTGCCACCCAAGGCAAGCCTCCTGTGTAAGTTCTCTTTGCTTATTATGCCTGTCACCTACCCATCTGGAGGTGCTTGCCTCTTCATCTCTCTCTGCCCTCTGGATATAGGGGGCCAGCTTCAGATTGTACCTGGGATGCTCCAAGAAAGTTACAAACCAACAAATGCCCACTGTATCTTGGAGACATTGCGAATCAGAAAAAAGAAAGAATTTGAAAGAATTACCAGTTTAAACATGCCAGATATTAGCTGTAATATTATAATTATAAGTGATAAAAGCTTACTTTTCATACTATAGACAGTCACCCCACTCAATCTCTTAATATTGTGTGTAAATAAGCCTCACTTCTCCATTCTATAAACTAAAATATCAAACCTAGTGATATTAAACAAAGATGTTTTTGTTTCTGTTTCTGTTTGTGAGAGTGGGGTAATAAATCCCTAATTTTTTCTCATTAATTTTTATATAATCAGATTATTTTGTCTGATTACTGAAAGTAATACTAAGCAAGATACATTTGCGTTATTCAGGAAGTCCTATACTCACCTTGCAGTTGATGTCTCACTCGGCCATTAATGAACGCAGTAAATGAAGTTTTTCCTTTTTTTCAAGTATTTTGTTTGTAAAAGGAAAATCCATGCTGGCCGAATTTTTTTGGAACAAAATGACAAGCACAATAACTTAGTTGTTCAGAGCAGGAGTTTCTGTCATATCATATGCCCTATTTGCTACATTATCATAGGAACAGTCATCCATCCATTTATTTATCTTTTTTTACATCAAATATTTTATTTGCACCTGAGAGGCACTCTAACTTGATGATTAGGTAGGAACTCTGAACTGGGTCACCTGGGCTCAAGTCTGTTCTATACTATTCTTACTGTGGGACTTTGACCAAGTTACATATCCACTTCTGCCTCCATTTTCTCATCTGTAAATAGGAATGAAACAATAATTCTCTCATAAGGTTATTATAAAATTATACGGATGGATGGAAGGATGAATAGATAGGTGCATACATACGTAGAAAGATAGATAATACATAGTAGCACATAGTAACATAAGTGACTGCCAGGAGTACTACTATATGCTTTTTTTTATTAATATATAAAATATATATAAATTACAGCTCTGTGATTCATCAGTCTTACACAATTCACAGCACTCACCATAGCACATACCCTCCCCACTGCCCATAACCCAGCCTCCGCATCCGTCCCACCCCCTCCCCTCCAGCAACCCTCAGTTTGTTTCCCGAGATTAAGTCTCTCATGGTTTGTCTCCCTCTCTGGTTTCATCTTCTTTCATTTTTCCCTCCCTTCCCCTATGATCCTCCATCTTGTTTCTCAAATTCCTCATATCAGTGAGATCATATGATAATTGTATTTCTCTGATTGATTTATTTCGTTTAGCATAATACCCTCTAGTTCCATCCACATTGTTGCACATGGCAAGATTTCAGGTTTTTTGATGGCTTCATAGTATTCCATTGTATATATATACCACATCTTCTTTATCCGTTTATCTGTTGATGGGCATCTATGCTCTTTCTATAGTTTGATTATTGTGGACATTGTTGCTATAAACATTAGGGTACACGTGCCCCTTCAGATCACGACCTTTGTATCTTTGGGGTAAATACCCAGGAGTGCAATTGTTGGGTCATACTACTATATGTTTTTAGGTTTTCTATCCTATAAAATGCAGTTAATATTATCTATTCTAAAGTGTTATTGTTTGTCAAGTCTTGGTATGGAGATTATCAATTAGCAAGAACTCAGTGGACTTATATGTCAGCAGTGTGATCACCATATTTTATTTTATATGAAAAAAACTGGGGGAAAGAATTTCTAAAACTTCTTGAAATGTTGACATGTCTCAGGTCCTACCTGACTTACCAATGCAGCATGGTTTATTGTGGAGAGTTGATAAAGAGAACTCAGGCATTGCAGCCACAGAGCTTATGCTGCAAAGGTCAAAGAGCTTTGGCTCTTTGTTTTGAGAAATATTTGGACATGAGGAACCTGCTGCTGGATATTCTTTTTAGAGTTTCCTCCAAGTCTGAATGTCACATGTCACATGACATGTCAAAAGACTGAGGACAGTCTCTTCTTCTGAAAACAGCAATAAACTAAAAGCACAAGATTTTCTTGTAGAATCAACTGTTTCTCATTTCTTCCCATGAGGACGGCATCAAACTATGTGCAGATGAGAAGACTGAGTAACAGCAAGAAAACAAGTGATAAAGCCAGAATCAGACTCAGTTGTGTATATGCCTGGGTAACTCAGAGCTGCTCTAACAAATGAGCATTCATCCTGGATCAGCTTTGGATATGTGACCTTGGGCAAATCACAATATCCTTAACAAAATCTCTATTTTGTCTATCCAATATGGCTATTAGGAGGACCACAACCATCAATGAATCCACTTGTCTGCTTGACACTTACTTCAGACAGGGTTTTTTTTCCCCCTTTTTAGAAAGAGAAAGAGAAAGAGAGCACGGAGTGGGTTGGGGGGGCGGTGCTCAGAGGCAGAGGGAGAGAGAATCTTAGATTCCACACTCAGCATGAGCCCAACTAAGGGCTCGATCTCACAACTTTGAGATCATGACCTGACCAAAAATCAAGAATCGGATGCTTAACTGACTGAGCCACCCAGAAACCACTAGAGAGTTACTTTAAAAAAATTATATTGCAATTGTCCTGGATCATTCTGTTACCCCCACCCACAAAATTAAAAAAAAAAAAAAAAAAAAGAAAACCTAAAATAAATTAAATTTAAAAAAAATCAAAATAAATAAAATTCTTGTTGCCCCATAAGTCAATCATATTAGTTGAAGGTCTTTTGTATGCTCTTGAGTCTTCTGAAATAGGGTACACAGCTTCAGAAACAAAGGAAAAACAGAATTTTTCCAACATCATTTTTTTTGCGAGTTGCACATGGAATTGATGACTGCTCATGTGTGAATAAGGAGGTCAGTTTAACAAAGGGGAACATTCCAATACTGATGCCTACACCCCTGGCCCAGCTGCCCTGAAAATGCATCTACTCTCTCAGGGCGCCCACTATCACTTAGGACTCCAGAGCCTCTGCCCATCTGTCCTAGATTTCCCTTTAACAACAGGTGCATGCATAACTGAGGGATGGTTTTATTGCATCTCGATGTCATGGCTGCAGCTGCTGGAATATAAATCAACGGGAGGCCACTCCAGCACTTCTTTTTAAATCTAAGGGAGATGTGCAAAGAGGAAATGTCTTAATATTTTCTAATTTTTTTTAACAGACTAGGAGATTGCAAAAATTCCTCTGTGAAAAGTTCTGAAAACTGGTTTGAGCATCTCAACTAAGACTCAAAGTCAGGGATGTCTTTGTGGATGTCATGTGACCATTAAAGGAGGAATAAACTAAGTATAGAACATATTATCAGGGCTTAAAGCACAGCAATCAATCATATTTTTGCGGATTTGGAGATTTCACTCCAATAGTATTCTTTTTTTGTCTCTTCTTTTACTTCTCTCTAACTTTTGTACCATGTAACACTGAGAGGTTACCATCATTGAAACCAGCTCATTTGCAGGCAAAAGAAATCCTCAAACTCCCTAGTTAAACAACACGCTTTTCATTTGCACTAAATAAGGTAAGAGAAAGTAAGATGGTGTCTGTGGACTCTTGGAAAACTATTGTGTGTGTGCATTACCAAGGTTCTTTCCTTCTTTCTCAGTGTGTGTGTGTGTGTGTGTGTGTTCGCCATCGCTGAAATTGTGAAGTTTAATTTGGTGGGGCACTCTCCAGTCTGTAACTAATAGGAAAATTAACTATGGCTCTGAGGAGCTTTTAAAGACTGGTTACAACAATGGAGTATTACACTCTGCCACCATCCAGTCTTTGAGAATGGAAGAAACTGAATTTTAAGTAACTCTTTCAATACTTCCTTTCAACACATGTTTAATAGTACATGTCCTTTAACCAAAGAACACAGATGGTACAATGAGGTTTTAATTAGATTTCATGTTCAATGCAATTAGTTACAGTTGCAAATGTAAAATCTACAATAGAGCATTAAGGAATAACTTTATCAAGTCACTTCAATTTGTTAGGTCACTGGCCTTTGTGGATTGTAGTGGGCACATAACAGCTCAAGATAACAGTAGTGTGAATTCATATTTAAAACATATGCCATGGGTCAAAATTGTGTCTGATTTGCGCGCCTAGCAATGGTCTTTCTCAGCTTCTCTGAAAATGAAAATAGGAATGAAGATGAAAATCTCACCAACACTGATAGAAAACCTCATTCCAGAATCTGGAGGGAACTTATTCCAAAAATGAGGTCAGTTGAACTGGATTAGAAGCTAAAGCACAGCCACAGACATCTGAAATGCTCCTTGTGATGTAAGTAGACTAGTATTCATTTAAAAAAAAAAAAATTGGGAAGGGGTGGGTGGCAGCACAGGAACTAGGAAGACAATTGATGTATCTCTCATAGTTTTGTCTTGACCAAATATTCAAAAAGTAAATAAGGAACACTGCACGCCCTCTTAGACCTCTCCTGCTCCTACTCTTACTGTGTGTTGCTTTTTGAGAGGTCTGAACATTGTTTATTTACTATGCCTCAGTAGTGCCTCCTACTTCCATGCCCTCATCCTCATGTAAAAAATCCATTCAAAACAGGAATCAAGGAGAAAAGATTAGGCCTCAGAAGTAGGGTGGGGATGGTCAGAGAGTTCGTCATTATGTCTTGATGAGCTGTGGCTCCTACAATGAAACCAGGAGATGCTGACACGGAAGATCCTATTAGCAGAGCATGATGAAGGCGGTGATGGTCCCTGTGCTGTAATTATCTCAGAAAAATAGGGAAAGAGGGGACAGACAATGATTTCGTATCAGTCAATTAGAGAGACATGGAATGAGAAATAGAAATATGTTTCTGGGGACATGCCAACATTCATTAGTTGATAGTGTAGGTCCTGGGTCACTGTGTTTAAAAAAGTTCTTGTTTGTCCATATCACTATCTACCATGGGTGAAGGAGGATTGATTGATTGTAAATATCTGCCCATAACATTTGATTCAATAAATCAAAGTATATTCATTATAATGGTTAACTTGTATGTGTCAGCTAGGCTAGACCAGGAGGTACCTAGATACTTGCTCAGGTATTATTCTGGGTATTTCTGGGAACAACTAATATTCAAATCAGTGGACTTAAAATAAAGTCGAATGCTCTCCATAATGTGGGTGGGCCTCATCTAATCAGCTAAACGTCTTAGTAGGCCAAGCAACAATGGTGCCCCTGAGTAAGAGAGAATTCTCCAGCTGACTGCCTTTAAATTTTATCTGCCGCATTGACTCTTTCTGCCTAATGGTCTTTGAATTGGAACATCAGTTCTCCCTGGGTCTCCTGTACCCAGGCTCATCCTACAGATTTTGGACTTAACCAATACTTACAATCATATGAGCCAATTCCTTATACTAAATCCATCTCTCTCGCTCTTTCTCCCTGTATACACACACACACAAACACAGACACACACACACTGATTAAATGAGGCTCACCCACATATAAACCTCTGTGTGTGTTTTATATGTATCTTATTAGTTCTTTTTCTCTAGAGAGCCCTGACTTCTTATATACATATTAATAAAGAACAATCTTATTAAAATCATATTGTAAAGGGTATTAAAGCTCAGAAAACACTCCTTATTTGATGTAAAGTTAAAAGGATGAAAACCAATACTGTCCATACAGTATTAGTGCATTTCATAATATTTTTATGTAACACAAAGAAAGTTTGAAGGAAATTTAGTAAACATTAGTAATGGCCACCTCTGGTTATTAGGATTATTGGATAATTTCATCCTTTTATTTGTCCAGATTTCTGAATCTTTTATGGTGAATATGCAGTGCTCCTTAATCAGTAGGAAAATGTTATTATTTTTTTAATCATATAAGCAGCCTAAAAGTTAAGTGTCATGTTTAAGATTTTGCCTCATAAAAGGAAGAATAAAGAAGAATTCAGTTCCCATGAAAACAAAAACAAAGCATATGTCAAAAACTTGAAGTAACAGTTTCTTTCTGCAGGTATCCTATCTGAGCAGATGGCATTTAAGAAAGGAATCATTGGGGGCGCCTGGGTGGTTCAGTGGGTTAAAGCCGCTGCCTTCAGCTCAGGTCATGACCTCAGGGTCCTGGGATCCCCACATCGGGCTCTCTGCTCCTCAGGGAGCCTGCTTCCCCCTTCTTTCTCTGCCTGCCTCTCTGCCTACTTCTGATTCCTCTCTCTGTCAAATAAATAAGTAAAACCTTAAAAAAAAAAAAGAAAGAAATCACTGCATCTTAATAGAAGGCAGGGGTGCAAGTTCCTCAAAAGGCAACATTGAAAAGATATGACTTTGAGGGTATCCCTGTGCCTTTTTTTAATACCCCACTCTATATATTTGTAGCTATTCCGTCCACAGAGATTTGTTTTCAGGGGACCAGACATCCCTAATCTTCAGTTCTTGGTATGGCATAAAACACAAGACAAGAAAAGAATGAGAAGTTAAAAAAAAAAAAAAAGACCATATTTTCTACTGTGGGGTTATGATTTACTCTTTTTTATTACTCATCAGTAGAACACAGTTTAATGTAAAACTGAATAGAAATTCCACCCTGGGACTGCTATTCATTCATTCATTCCTATTAAAGTAACATAACTTATCAAAAGGTTCACTGGTGTGTGTTTATGAATAATACAGATACAGGTCCATATGTATATATTTGTATTTACTTATGTATTTGTATATATACGTTCTATATGTGTGATATAATGTGACACACACACATATATGTGTGTGTATATATATTTATATTTATATTCTATGTATATATATTGAGATGTATATATGTATATTTTTGTCTTTTGGTCTTCCTTCAGCTTCTTTCCCTTCTTTCTCTTTCTTTCCCTTCTTTCACCTTCTTCCCTTCTCACCCATGGTGGTGACTCTAATTCTGTCCTCTTTACCTCTTAATCTTTAAATGAAGGGACATTGTGAGCTGGTGTTAGTTTCAGAAGTTTAGTACTTACAATAGTTGAGTATTTTATTTGACTTCTTTCTTCATGATTTGAAAAATAATAAATGATGAGTTGTTTCTCCTTTCTCCTCCCCTTCTCCCCCTCCTCATCCTCCTTTTCATTTTTGAGTATCTAGTTTCTAGTATCTGAGTAACTTGCTGAGTGACTAAACATGGTTTCCAGGTGTAAATCTGGGATAACAAGGGGGATCTTGTAGGGTTTTGTGAGTGTTCAGCAGCTAGTAAAGTTAATCTTCAGGATGGTTTGGGGAATTAGGAGCATTGCTCAACACCTGTACCTTCCCTACCATTTTCTCTCAGAGAAAGAACCTTTTCTGTTTTCAGCGAACTTTTTGTCTCTGTGTTGTAATTGTTCCTTTATCTTTTGTACTTTTCTCCCTCACCTTCTTCATAAACTCCATCTTTTCTTCATTCCTTTTCTACCTTCTATATGCAGTTTTGAGAAAAGACATAAAATGACCTGATCGCCATCAAAAACTAAGGATGGGTGTAGTTCACCTTCTGGCAGAAGCCCAGAAATCTTCATGCCCAACAGAAGAAAGCCTCGACTGGGGGCAGGTAAAAGCAAAAGCTTATGTCATCTGGGGTGAATGCTGATGGTACAAATAACTTCCTATATAACTTTGAGGAGGTTCCCTCACATTCTCAACTTCATTCTTTCTTCTCTAAAGCGGGAATAATAAGAGTTTTCCTATGCAGCAAATATTAGTTTTAAATGAATGAATATATGTGAGTAAACAAAGAAATGGCAGGTTTGGGGGACAAAAACTGACAAACATTAGCAGATCCATGTTTCAGCCAAATATATAACTCTCTTATGAGGGATAAGGTAAATCCCTCAATAAATAATGACTATTCCTGTTATGAGGACCATCACACAAAAAAACAACGACAAAGTAAAATATCTCTTTAGAGTATCAATGGTGTCGAAATGGGGATATGGGCATTTTATTGGACTGAAGGTGTGTGGTGGATGGAACAACAGCCTTCCCAAAAGATATGTCCCCCTCCACATCCCTGGAACTTGTGGACATGACCTTATCTGGAGAAAGAATCTTTGCAGATACAATTAGTTTAAAGATCTTGAGATGGGGGAAATTATCCTGTATTACCTGAGTGAAACCTAAAATTACTTACATTCATATAAAAATGATACAAAGGGAAACCTGACAGAAGAGGAGAGGGCAACGTGACCACAGAGGTAAAGGTTGGAGTGAAGTGTGACAAACTAAGAAATGCCAAAAGCCAGGAGAAATTGAAAGATGGAAGGAATGGATCTCCCCCTGGAGTTTCGGGAGGACACTCAGCCCTGCCAACACCTTGACTTAGGCCAAGTAATGCTGATTTTGTACTATTGGCCTCCAGAATTGTGAAAGAATGAATATTTGTTGTTTTGAATCACCAAGTTTATGGCAATTTGTTCCACAGTCTCTAGAAAAATAATACAGAGGGCAACAAAATCCTTTGGCCTGAGTCAGGTAATTCAGAGAGAACAAGTTCCCTCTCTGAAGTTCTAATCCCTCCAAACCCATCAGATCTCATTTTCAATTTCGTGGCCCCAATTGGCTGCTGCAGTAGACCTTTAGGAAAGCCTGTGAAGTTGAAAATTGGCACCCTCTTAAATGTCTACAAGTGTAATGATACATGGCTGTCTCTCTCTGCCCACAAGAAGACAGCATCCTCATGCTCTGTGTGTTGAACAACCCACAGACAGAAATAAATAAATAAAATAAAATAAAATAAACTCAGAAAATTCAAAAACAATCTTACAAAGACCCTGAAACTTCTTTGTATTTAGGAAAGAACTTTACAGCCAAGCAATCTTATCCAATTGTTCCGTCATTACATAACAATTATTACAGAATGAATTCATATGGAAAAGTGAGTTCCGCTATGTACCAGGTTTTACACTGATCTAACTTAATTCTTTTGGTGGTTGTTCAAGTTTATGACACCTGAATAGTCTCCCTTGTTGACGTTCTAAAGGCCTAAAGTATCTGTCACATATTTAGACTCATATGATACTTCAGTCGGAACCTTCTACCTTTCTTTTTTCCTTTTTCTGTTTAGAAGAAAGCATGAATTGATATTTATCCTGTTGTTTAAGGAATATATGTAAAGTGTTTCTTCCTTATACCGACTTTGTATTTCAAAGTTCCTAAAGACTCATTTTAAAGTAAACGGCTATTTTGATAGTTAAAAGACAAAATTTGCTGGCAGAGCAAATTGTTTCTTTGCCATGTAAGCAATCACGGGTAGCCAGTCACCTTGACTATATTATGTTGATAATCTATGTAAATGCCTGGGTAGAAATTCCCTTTGTCACATTGACCTCTACTGGATGGAATGTCACACCAATACAGCTCATACAGAAACTTCCTCCTGTTGCTTGAGGCTTCAGCCTGAACCCCCAGGGGAAATAAAAAAAGAGGGACAGAGGGAAATATAACAACAAAAAGGGAAACAAACAAAGTAAACAAATGGTGATAGTGTAGAACAAAAAGATTGTAGTGAAGCAAAAAAAAAAAAAAAAGAGAGAGAGAGAGAAAGAAGGAAAGAAAGGAATACGTAAAAGGCAGAAATTTTGAAGTGCTGAGGAAGAAAGCCTACAGCCCTATCAATCATTAGCAGTCTCTCTACCTGGTCAAAAGAGGACATATGCAATTTGACAGTTTTCTAGTTAAGTTGAGGATGTAATTAATGGTCAATAAACTTGATCATTTTGGTTATTTATTTATTTGTTTGTTTGTTTAGATTGCCCGAATTAGTCAGCTGCATGTCTGCACCGATCAGACATAGGGGCCCTTATTAAGTCTCCATTTGGCAAATATACATCTCTTTTTGGGCTCTGCAGATTCTTCCTAGAAGGGACCCAGCAATGCAAAATCAGCACTTTCAGCAAAGTGAGATGCATATGCCCATGGGCTTAATAACATAAGTCAGGTATTTAATGATGGATCTGAAAATTGGACTTTGAAAAAATCCAACTATATCCTCCAAAGATGAATACTTCCTGCCTGCACCTTGTCTAGATAGGAAGGTGGTGGGGAATATGAGATTTATCCTTCCTCATCAGAATTCTTCTGCCGATGGCTAAAATTTCCTCTTCCAACTTTCTAGCTGCATTCCACTATGTCACAGGGTTGCCTATGTTGTGCAGGAAGGCTCTTTTTCTTAACAACCCTGGGGACAAGGAAAGTGTCAATTCTGCTAGTAACCTTAGTTTCCTTGTCCTGTTTGCCACGTTGAGCAGTAAGGCCCTTGGTACCTGCTTTCTGTACCATCAAAAGAATCTGTCCAATAGGGCACCTTCTTGGATTGTTCAAAAAAATAGAAAACAAACAAACAAAAAAAAAAAAGAGAGAGAGAAAGAAAGAAAGAAAGAAAAAAAACCTCTCCATCTATCACCCCTTTGTGTCTTTCTTTCTTTCTGCTCTTCTTAAGTTTTTTTTTCCACCTCAGCATTCTACCTTTGAGAAAGATATGCTCTATAATGCAGCTTGACTTAAATTATGACCCTGCTGCACTATTTCTTTGAGCTGCTATTTTCCCTGCCTGTTCCAGCTGCTGAGCACAATTGCTACAGCTCAATTATTAAAGAGATGCTAAAAATAGCCCAGTGCAAGGCTGTCGACAAAGAAAAATCATTCAAACACAGCAAGAGACGCAACCTGGGCAGCGAGCTCTCACTGTTATTAGATCCTTAATTCTCCCCACCCTTCCCCTTTCTGCTTTTCTTTTCTTTCTTTCAGCAATAATAAAGTAATAGGCAGCTTAAAAGGTCCCCTTTTTTGTGCCCACAGGAATTTGCATAAGCTGATGACTGCTTTGCCTCTGCAGAGACTCCTTAATAAAAAAAGAGCAGGCTGGTTTTAGAAGCCAGGTTACAGAGCTGCAAGCAGAGGAATTTACACAAATGATTCTTTTGCTTGCAGGCATGCGTGTGTGTCCCATCACGGGGGCCTCCAGTACTTACCAGTGCTCCTCCTGAGACGTGTCCCTTTGAACGGTTGAAATCAAGAGTTTGTCTCCTGTGGCTCATTTTAGAAAACTATTTTTAAACACTAGAAATTAGAAAAGCTAGAAGTATTAGAAAAGATAACCCCACATTTTAGAGAGTTATAATACTTAGTATTTTCTCTCCTTCCTGCAATATATTATGTGACAGTGCTTAATATAAATTATGTACCCCCCTGAGCTTTACTTTTCCCATAGATGTATTATTTTCCCATAGATACATTTTTAAAAACATGTTAACTGAATATATTCCTTTTCTCATAGAAAGGAGAGGAGCATTGTATAGTGATCAGCCTGGGAGAGTTGTAAAATCGCTGTGCTTCAGTTCACCCATCTGTAAATGGGGTATGATGCCCACTTTTGAGGCCATTTGTGGGAATGGAATGAAAGATAGAAGAAAATACATATTCAAATAAATAATACCACTGAGAATAAAGGAAATGTATTTGTTAATAGGAAGTGCTGAAATTCAGGTAAAAGGAAGGAAAAGAGACTAATGCACAGTGACATTTGGAAAGCTCTAATTGTTTTTGTCCAAAATTCTAGACAGGAACACACATACAAACTCTCACACTTAAAAAAAAGTTGATTATTGTCTTAGGATGAAAAAAATATTGTTGGCAACAGTTTTATGCAGCACTAGGGACTAGTTTTTAAAAAGGATAAATTGTTATCAGTTCTGAGGAAAAAAAAATAATTGTGTGTGCAAACAAGTTATTGTACTTATTCCAACAAGAAAAAAAAAAAATCACTCACAGTTATCTAGCTCAGGTAATTAACCATTCTTGTTCTTTTCCTGAAAATGTTACCTGAAGAAATAGAGTGGCCCATAAGACTAAATCAAAATAAAGATATTACAAATGGGGAAGACACAGCATTGAAGATAAAAAGGACCATGAAAACAAAAGGTATAAAAGTAGAATTCCTGTTTTATTATTTGTTAATCATCTATGATACAATATAAATATCAGAAATACTTTCTGAAAGAAAACAGATAAGAGGCAAAAAACTAGAAAATAGTCTTTGTGAACCCCTGTATTCTTACAGTTAATGTGGGAAATTAGCATAAGGAAATATAATGTGAACAATTACAATATTAAATGATCAATTACTCTTGATATTTGTAGAAATGCACAACTATATATGTTTTTTTATTTTTATATTAAACATAACTGTTACTAAAATAAAAATCAGGTTGATAATTTATAAATTGATAGAGAAAAAATATATATTTTGAACAATAAGAAAAATGTAAGAATTTTTAAAAAGCAAAGAGACATGAATGAGAATGTAAACATTTAAGATAAAGAAAATAAGATCATGCGTATTGGCTATCACAGTATTTGGGTTAGAGTTGGAGAGGAGGAGAAAGTAATTTTTCACTTCCTTTCTAAGTTCTTGTCTGAGGCCCCTATAACAACAGACAAATTAACAAAAGAAAAACAATCATAAGTTTGATGTAGTAAAGATATTGTGTTTCAAAGCCAATGGCCAAGAAAAAAAAATTCTTGAGATGTTTTTGGGTGCAAAAAGGTGATTTTATTAAAGCAGGGGGACAAGACCCATGGGCAGAAAGAGTTGCGCTGGGGTCATGAGGAGTGGTCCATTATATACCTTCAAGTTGGGAGGGAGTTAAGAATAACATAAGTCTCTAAGAAATTTGGAAGCAAGGTTTCCAGGACCTTGAAGGGGCTAGCTGTTGTTGGGAAAATATCATTTATTACCTTCTAATAAAACCTTAGTCATGAGACCTTTCAGGTGTAAATCAGTGGGTCATATGCTTGTGGAGTGATTGCCAACACTTATCTTGGGAGGTTTAGAGATAAAGGAAGTTTCTAAAGGAATTTTTATATGTTAAAGTGGAGTTATAGGATCCTGGGGTGGGGGGTTGGGGGATCAAGCTAGGATTGCCTTTTGGCCTAAGTAAAGTGTCAACATCCAGGCAGTTGAGTCCCTAAAGGAATGTCACTCTGCGTGTTTCAAGGATTTGTCAATGGCCTGGAGGTAGTAAGGAAATTGAATAATTTTTCTTCTGCCTTTTTTTTCCCACATCAAGTTTATTAACTTGTATATCATGTATACATGGGAAGTATGGAGGGAAAAAATGAAAGTCTCTTCAAGGTGGCTTAGAATTCAGGTTTAAATATCAGCTTAATAGGAAAAGGGTGGGGTATGTCCTCTTTTTAGGAGAGAGTAAATGATTTGTAGAAAAACTGAATGGGGCCTTAGAACAGATGGGAGGTGTCACAGCTTGCAACTAAGTGTGTCCAGGTGTGGTGGGGACTTCTAGTCTCCTGTCCTGTGACAAGTGTCAAAGTTCCCTGGTTGTTAAAACTCCTAAGGTGGGGCTGGGAGGATTTATGACAACTGAGCTTCTTTTGGAGGCTCTGTCTTGAGTCAGATAGGGAGAGTTCAGAGAAAGCCTCCCCTTGTATTTGCTAATTCTTAAGAACCTACAGCTCAAAATATCAAAAAGGCTTAGGTGGGCTGTCCTGGACTCCTCTAGTCATATTTTTAGGTGGCGTATTCTGCCATCTCTTAGAGTATAATTTCCAGATTAGAAATAAAATCATTCAGGTTTGGTAAAATAAATAAATAAATAAATAAATAAATAAATAAATAAATAAATATGAAATAAAATAAAATAGTCTTCCATATATAAGAAATATACCTAAAACAATGTGATACAGAAGAGTTAAGAAGCAAAATTAAGAAGGGTTAAGAAGGGTTAAAAAAAAGCGTAGACTGGGAAAATGATGGAATTATATTTCCTCTGAACTACCCTTAGAACAGTAAGTGAAATGGAGACTTGCCAAGTTGAGACTTAATAAGTGGCGATTTTAGAACAATAATGTAGATGAGAATTGTTGTAGCAATATCACACCAGAATGACTGAATTCATGACCCATAAATGATTGGGCTTCTGCTTTGGATAATGAAGTATTGATAGCTTGTTTCTGACCATTGCCTATTTGAATGCACTAGAGAGCTGCTGAGACAATCAGGACTGGAAGGGATGGAATTCCAGAATGAAAGAAGACTGACTTTCTGCAAACCAAATATGCCCTCAAGGAATGTATCCATTCTTAGTTTATGGAAAGAGATTGAGAGGTTGAGGAGAGGAAGTCTACTTAAAGTGTCACAGAAGTCAGAAGACTTCCAGCAATCCCAAATGACTAGGAAGTAAAACTGCATTTTTGGTCTACCAACATATCCAGTACTTGAGAAGCCATTATCCCAGAGAGAACGGAAGTGAGAAGTCGAGTATTTTCAGACTTTCTTCTCCAGAGAGCTGCTGATATGTAAGTTTTTCAGGGTGAGAGTCTAAAAGCTGTTGAGATGATGGCTGAAAACAAAAAACAAAACAAAACAAAACAAAAAAAACAGCAAGAATTTCAGTAGTCTCATTGTCCTGAGGATAGCAAAGATGGAGTTCAGGTATGACCAAGGGGAAGGGGCCATAATAAACTCCCTTGTTCTCATTTGGAGTCTCTGATGGATTCAGTGTGGTTAAATCAAGGTAGATTGAGCCTTATCAGTATTGCAACTGTAGCCCAATATAGGTGATTTGCTGTTATTCCAGCTGCTTTCCAGTGGGCAGGGGGAATACTCTCTAAAGGAGGGAACTATCATTTAGAAGTTCTATAATTTTTCATTTGGTGCATTTTAATTCATAAATCTATTCTTACAGTTGACCCATCTCAGTTTATAACCCCAAGATGCTCAGGTTAGTGACCTGGCAATCATTTTCTCTTTTTTTCTTTCTACCCACCATCCAAATCCATCAGCAAATCCTATGATTGAACCTATCAATTTATCTGTCATCTCTTCACTTTTCCTTTTTCTTAGGTTTCTTCTACCTTCTACTTTCTGCCACTAGCCCAAGACAAATCTCATTCCTTGTTTAGACTGATGTTATCCAAACAAAATATAATATGAATCACATATGCAATGTTAAATTGTCCAGTAGCCAATATTGGGCTATAAAAAAATATGTAACCAATCTATAAAAATATGTTAATTTCAGAATATAATCAATATTTAAAAATATTTATGAAATATTTTATCTTTTTGTACTAACTTTTTAAAATCCCATATATAGGGGCACCTGGGTGGCTCAGTGGTTAAAGCCTCTGGCTTCGGCTCGGGTCATGATCCCAGGGTCCTGGGATCGAGCCTCACATCAGGCTCTCTGCTCAGAAGGGAGCCTGCCTCCTCCTCCTCTCTCTCTCTGCCTGCCTCTCTGCCTACTTGTGATCTGTCTGTCAAATAAATAAAAAAAATCTTAAAAAAAAATAAAATAAAATCCCATATATATTTTAGCATACCTCAATTTGATTGTTAAATTTTCATCAGAATTATATGACCTATATTTAGTCTATAAAATTTATAGCTGAAAAAGTAGATGGGGCACCTGGGTTGCTCAGTCAGTTAATCATCTGACTCTTGGTTTTGAATCAGGTCATGATCCCAGGGTCATGAGATTGAGCTCCATAGGGCTCCATGTTCATCAGGGAGTCTGCTTGGGATTTTCTCTCTTCCTCTACCTCACCTTCTGCCCCTCCCCCCACTCAGGTACACATTATATCTCTAAAGTAAATAAATGAATATTTAAAAAAAAAAAGAAAAAAGATTTTTGGAGCACCTAAATGGGTCAGTTGATTAAGCATCTGACTCTTGATCTTAGCCCTGGTCTTGATCTCAGGGTTGTGAGTTCAAGCCCCACATTGGTCTCCACATTGGGCTTAGAGACTAATTTAAAAAAAGGAGGAGTATGTTGGTCGCTCAGTCAATTAGGGATCTGCCTTTGGCTCAGGTCATGATCCCCGGGTTCCAGGATCGAGCCCCACATTAGGCACCCTGCTTAGTGGGAAAACTGCTTCTCCCTTTCCCTCTGCTGCTCCCCCTACTTGTGCACTCTCACGCTGTCAAATAAATAAATAAAATGTTTACAAAAAAAGTAATTTTTCAAATCCAAATTATGCCAAATATACTCAGATGTTTTGCGAAGTCTGAATTTGAGTATCAAAAAATCCTTTTCCTCTAATATTGCATCAATCTTAACAAAATACATTCATTGTTTTTAGAATATTTGATCTAATTTAAAAGTAAAAATATCATGGGACGCCTGGGTGGCTCAGTTGGTTAAGCCGCTGCCTTCGGCTCAGGTCATGAGCCCAGCGTCCTGGGATCGAGTCCCACATCAGGCTCCTTGTTCTGTGGGGAGCCTGCTTCTCCCTCTGCCTCTGCCTGCCACTCTGTCTGCCTGTGCTCGCTCTCTCTCTCTCTCTCTGACAAATAAATAAATAAAATCTTTAAAAAAAAAAAAGTAAAAATATCAGTTTTAACACTGTCCAATTCAAGTAAATTTATTAGTTCATATAAAAGCTTGGTTTTGTCAACATCAAATTAAAGACATATTCTATACAGGGAAAAGCAAGTATAAAAGTATCAATATTAATAAAATATTTTTTAATTTTTTTAAAAGATTTTATTTATTTATTTATTTGACAGACAGAGATCACAAGCAGGCAGAGAGGCAGGCAGAGAGAGAGGAGGAAGCAGGCTCCCCGCTGAGCAGAGAGCCCGATGCAGGGCTCGATCCCAGGACCCTGAGATCACGACCCGAGCCGAAGGCAGCAGCTTAACCCACTGAGCCACCCAAGCGCCCCTTTTTAAATTTTTCTTACAGTTTCTTAATCAATTACATAACAACTATAATTGAAATCTGCATTTTTGTTCATGTCACAAAATGTATAAAGTTATTATTCTTATGCAAAATGTTTCAATTTCAATACAAATTCAGAAACTTCTATAGCTAGGTCATAGGCAATTACTTTCCTTAGAGCTCAAATTTAGGTTATTTATGTACAATGTGATACAAGTGAGAAAACATAAATTACACTGCCATTTTCACCTTTGATTCTTTTTTGAATATTTAAACTCTACAACTATTCAATTATTTGAATAATTAAAAATTGAATGAACAAGCATCCCTTTGTTTAAAAAATTAGTGACTCAGATTTAGTGGTTCAACAAAGCTGTAAATCTCTTTCACAGCTCAACCAACAGGCATTGGTAAAGAATACAAGATCATGTCCTGTATTCCTATAAACATTTCTATAAAATATTGATTAATCATAACATTTGAGTATTTATACTGATAGATTTTAGTGAGTAAATCCATGATATTTTTCATAGAGTCTGCTGTACAAAACTAAGCACAAATGTTTGAATATGTACCATACAGTGTAATAAAATAATAAGGGAGACTTCCAGTTTCTGATCCAGCATGTAAGAAACTTAGAAGTTACCACTTTGTCTTAACCATAAGTAAATGGCTGAATGATCTGAAGAATCAACAACTCTTCTTAGATAAGACAGAGAAGTGAGGTCACAGGACAAAATGCTGCCCATCACATGGAGACACATGACAAGTGAGTATAGAGAAGGAGGACCTGCCAGAACAGCAACTTCTGCCAGAACAAGGGCTGGAAAGTGCTAGAAGTTCAATGTGGACAAATCTAAGATTTGGATCCTTTCACTGGGGACCCTACTCCTGAGTTTACCACCTGGATCTCAATGAGGTTCTCACAGTGAACATCAGAGAAAATTATCCAGAAGCTTCCAGCACGGAGTAGAGGAAAGACATTATTTATAAATACACCAGAGGATTCATTTCTTCTGAACAAGGTCTGTTCTCTTGAGAACCTTCAACCAGAGCTTAACCTGCTGGAGTTTTATATGATCCTAGCAGGACAAAGGGAAATACCCAACTCTAGGCCACTCTAGACATCCTGTCCAACCTGGGAGTGAGTTGGGGAGGGGAAGACTAAGAAGCAGTGAAAAGGCCACAGTCCAGAGGCACAAGTTCACTAAAAAATTGATACTTAATCACAAAACTATAGAATGTTTCCCATCCCTTCAGTTTCTCAGTGATTATTCAAAACTTATTTACAAAGTTTCCTTTATTCATCATTCTTGGCTAGTAAGAAACAACTATAAGCCATACCAAAAAGCATCAGAACTAGACTCAGAGATGACAGCAATGTTGGAGTTATCAGACCAGGAATTTGAAACAATTATGGTTAATTTACTAACTCCAATGGATTGAACTGTCAGCACACAAGAATAAAAGAGCAATGGGTCAAAGTGCTTCAGGAGAAATTTAATTTGAAATAAATGAAAACAAAAATACTACTAATCAAAATTTTGAGATACAAGGAAAGCAGTACTTAGGGGGAAATAATGTGTTAAGTGAATAAAGTGTTAAGTTCATTGATCAAAAAAGAAAGATCTATAATCAATAACCTAAGTTTTCAACTTATGAAAATAGAAGAACAACAATCCAACTCTACAGCAAGCAAAAGAAAGTAAATAATAAAAATTAGAGTAGGAATTTATGATGTTGTAAACAGGAAAACAATAGAAAAATATCCATGAAACTAAAAGCTGTTTTTTGAAAACATCAAAGATATCAATAAACTTCTAATGGGCTCCTAGAAAAGGAAGAGAGAGGACACAAATTACGGATATCAGAAATGCAATACGGGTCATCACTACTGATTCCATGGATCAGTAAAAGGGTAATAAAGGTATACTTTAAATAACTTATGGCCACATATATGATAAATCAAATAAAATGGACTAATTATTTAACAGAAAGAACTGTCAAAGCTTATGTCAATAAATAGATAATCTGAATAGACCTATATTTATTACAGAACTTGATCAATTATAATAAAAAACCCCACCATGACACAATGGTAATTTATTGGTAGATTCTTCTTCATATTAAGAAAGAAAATACACTTATTCTCCACAATTTCTTCCAAAAAAATAGAAAAAGAGGAAATATTTCCTAACATCCTAGGAGTTCAGCATTACTTTAATTCAAAATCCAGATAAAAATATTATAAGAAAGATAAATTACAGCTTGTATAGCTCATAAACATAAGGGCAAAAATCAACAAAATATTAACAAATAAAATTTGAAAATATATAAAAATATGCATCATGACTAGTTGAGATTTATTCTAGGTATGTCAGTTTTGTTCAATATTTAAAGAACAACTAATATAATGCATCGTATCAATAGGTTAAAGAAGAAAAATTATATGATCATATGGATGAATGCAGATAAAGTACTTGACAAAATCTAATATGTATTCATGATAAAAGTGCTCAGTAAACTAGGAAACAATTATAAAAAACAGTACACTATCCCCTTAAAATTGGTAACAGGCAGGCAAAGATAACCTCTCTCAGCACTCTTATTTGCAGTCCTATTCAAAGTCCTGGAGAATACAAAACGATAAGAGAGTGAAATAAAAGGTAAACAGATTAGGAAGAGAGAAATAAGACTGTCTTTACTGGCAGATAACATAACTGATGGTGTAGAAAATCCCGAAGAATCACACAAACTCCAGGAACTAGTAAGTGAGTTTAGTAAAGCCACAGGAGACAACCTCATAGACAAAGGGTGATTATTTTTCAATATACCAGCAATGAGAAATTGGAATGTGAATTTAAAAATCAATAACACAATAGCAACATCCCCCAGATTAAATACTTAAATATCAATCTAGCAATATATACACAGATTCCATGCACTGATAATTATACAATCTGATGAAATATATCGGAGAAGATCTAAATTAATGCAGATTGGAATAGCTAATATTTTAAGATGTTAATTCTTCCCAGTTTTGGTCTATAGATTCAACACAGACCCTATCAGAATACCAGGAGATTATTTTTACATCATGACAATTTGACATTAAAGTTTATAGGAAAAGTAAAAGATCTGGAATAGCAAATATTACACTGAAGTGGAAGAGCAAATTTCAAAGGATCACACTACCTAACTTTAAGATTTACCTAAAAGCTATAGTAATGAAGATAACATCGTATTGGTGAAAGAATGAATACATAGATGAATGAAACAGAATGGAATGTCCAGAAACAGACCTTCACAAATATGGTCAACTAGTCTTTGACAAAGGAGCAAAAGCAATTCATAGGAGAAAACATATCCTCTTCAATAAAAGGTGTATCAACAATTGGATGTACATAAAGGGAAAAAAAATAAGTGAATCTGGACACAAAGATCATTCTTTCACAAAAAACAAAAAAGTGGTTTATTGACTTAAAAGTGAAACACAAAGCTATAAAACTTTTAGAAGAAAATACAGTAGAAAATCTAAGTAACTTTCGGTTTGGAGATAATTTTTAGTTACAGCATCAAAAGCATGATGTAAGAAAGAAAACAAGTAGTAAGGAGAACATTTTAAAAATGACTATTTCTGCTCTGAGAAAGACAATGTTAAGAGAACAAAAAGACAAGCCATAGACAAAAAATTACCTGCAAAGCACATATGTGATAAAGAATTTTGTCAATAATATTTGAAGAACTCTTAAAATTTAATAGTAGGAAACAATCCAATAAAAAAAAATGGGCAAAGAACTGAACAAACACCACAACAAAAGAGATGCATGAATGGCAAATACTCACATGCATAGATACTCAAAACCATTTGACATTGGAAAACAACAAATGATAATGACTCTTAGGGACCTTTACAGACCCATTAGAAGTCTCAAAATCCCAAGGTGGCAATAAAAATTGCTGGCAAGGATGGGGAACTACAGAAACTTTCATTCATTGCAGGTGGGAATGCAGAATGGTGCAGCCCCTTTGGAAGACAGTTTGGCAGTTTCTTCTGTAGCTAAACTTAGTCTTTACCATATGATCCAGTAATCACACTTTTAGATATTTATCCAACTGATATGAAAACTTATGCACGCACAAAATTGCATATAAATGTTTATGGAAGCTTTATTCATCATCCGCAAAACTGGAAGCAGCAAAGATGTCCTTCAATACATGAATGGATAAACAAACTCTGGCATATCCATACAAGGGGTTATTATTCTGCATTGAAAATAAATGAGCCATCAAACAATGAAAAGCCATGAATAAGCCTTAAATACATATTGCTAAGTGAAGTCATCAATCTGAAAAAGCTAAATAATTTTAAGATTCCAGTTTTATGGCACTCTGGAAAAAATAAAACTATATGGATGGTAAATAGACCATTGGTTGACAGTGGGTTGGAGAGAGGTGGGTAAAGTTGAATAGATAAAACACAGAGTAGTTTTTAGGGTGGTGAAATTATTGTGTATGACACAATAATGGTGCATTTATTATACCATGCATTCATTAAAACCCGTAGAACTTCATAGCACCAAGAATGAATCCTAATTAAATTAATTTAAAAATTTAAAATTTAATTAAAAAATGACTTAGGATATTGAAACTATCCCAGTCTGGAGTACAGAATATGACAAAACAATCAACAAGTATTACAAATGTGTAAGACAATCTCACTGAAAGGGGTGAGGGAGAAGTGGGTGGATCTACATGACTTTGGAAATGTCTGAAGTCTGTAAGACTAAAGGCAAAAGGAAATAGTTCATAATCACTGCACTGTAGTTGATAAAGTTGATTCTCGTGGGCTTATGAGTTAATATTGACACTGCTATCCATATACTGGAATTGAACCATTAATTAAACGCATGTCAGACAGTGGGAGCCAGGTTTCTCTCACTGTTGAAGTAGTAGTTTACAGATAAGCAAGAATGAATAGGTATGGATAGTCCTTGGGGTGACACCAATATAAACTCAATTTTGGCTAAAATAGATATGGATGGTTACATATAGAAATATTTAGGTATGTGTAAATACACAGGTTAGTATATACACATATATTTCTTTGCTCTGTCTGCAAGGAGGTCTGAAAGCAAAGGAATCCAGTAGCAATGCATAGCACTCAGGGCTTGGTTTCTGATATCTTTCCTAATAAAGGGAACCACAGCTCCTTGAGAAAATATCTGATTCTAGGATTAGGGTAAGTAAAGTAAGTGTTTAAAAAAAAATCCACAGATCTATGACAAAAAGGATACAGAAGCTAAATAAATGAATTTACTTAGAATAGACTAAGCTAGAAAAATCTGAGCAACAAAATTAAGCAATGCAGGATTATAAGATAAAGTATAAAACATATATTTGTAAGTACATACTGACATAAAATAAACAGTTGAACAAATAAATGTGGAGAAGAGACGAATCTCCTTTAAGGAGGAATTTCAACCAATTTAGGTAGATACTCAGCCCTGCAGAGGTGGAGCTTAGGTATCAATCCTTAAGGGTCAGTTGCCTCTAGTGACTTACTTTCAGAGAACACATATACTATGGAAAAGGAAGAAAAAGAACTTTACAATGAAGAAACCTGACAAACACTGTATCTCAGCCAGATGATGAAAGTTACCAGAAATTGTGACAAGTACGTACCCTTGATTGATTTGATGAGAATAGCGTTATTCACAATAGAATAGCATACAGTCTAATTATATGGACAATATTATACAAATTCTACCTGAAGGGTGTACACCACACAATACCTAACCAGTGTTCTTCTAAACTATCGAGGTCATCAAAAACAAGGAAGATCTAAGAAATTGTTTTGGTCTAGAAATGCCTATGGAGACATGAAAACTAAATATAATGTGGTAACCTGGACTGGATTCTGAAAATAGACAGTAGGGAAAGACAAAGGAAATCTGAAAAGGTATGGATTTTAGTTAAAATAAAACAACTAATCCACATATATGAGGAAATTACAAATGTTTTTTCTAGGTAGAAATATAACACAATATGTAGGAGATATATAGGAAATGCTTAAGAATAAAATTAACAAGCTTGATTAACTTTATGCTTTTTCAGGAATTCACATACTTTTGGAATGTGCATGGACCATTTAACAAAATTAATTGTATCCAAGTTCTTAAAGAAAAACTCAGCACACACTTTAACTTTTCAGTCTGTTTTCCAGACACAACTCAGTAAGTTGCAAAATTAATAACTAGGGATAAGTAAATTAAGTGATTGGAAAGGAAACAACCATATAGTCACACAGACCTGTTACGTGGTCACCACTCCATTTTTCCTCCCTGGACATGCGGAAGACTATATTTCCCAGCCTCTCATGTTGTGAGGTTGCGACCATGTGACTCCGCTCTTGTCGATGGGATTGTGGAGAGAAGAAATATATTTCTTTATATTCTGGGAGTTTATTACTGTCTCAATTTCTGCCCCTTGGAAGCTGGGAATGAGGGATTCCAGGAGAATAGATTTGCAGAATGGAAGTAGACCATCTAACCTGAATTGCAGGGTGATGTGTGGGAGAAATAAATAGGCCTTTGTTGTCTGAAGAGGTTGAAGTACTGGGCCTTCCTTGTTACTGCAGCCTTAACTAGGCTATCATGAACTATCCCTCACACAACCACGGCTTCAAAAATTCCTAAGAAATTAAGTTAAAATTGAAAAGGTAACATCAGTACAGATTAGTTAAAGAGAAGAATGTAATTGTAACACTGCAAATCAAAACAAGTGCTTTAACAAATATTTTTCTTCCCTAGAAAATCATCTTACCCTGATTTTATTATTCAAGAGAAATGAATATATATCTATCAAGTTTTTACTCCAATAAGCAAGAATAATACAATAATCCTAAAAGAAACAAGTAAAAGACAATAAAGACAAAAATAGTAATTTCAAAGCAGAATAGTAAAACTGATAACAAAATGGCATTATTCTTAAAAAAAAAAACTAATAGAGGACATAAGCTTTGAGTTAAGTTATTGAGTAAAATCAGAAAAAATAAAGTAAACTATATTACTAATTAGAAAGGGGGTGTAAGTGCAGGTGTGAATGAATACAAAACATGTATGAAACTCTAAATTACCGATTTGACTGAAACAAATATGTGTATCTAAACAGAGCAATAATCATTAGAGAAATTTGAAATGTCAAAAATTAATTTAAAAATTTAATTAATTTAAAAATTAATCTAACTCCCTAAATGATCCTATCCATATAGTTTTATGAGTGAATTATATCAAATAGTTTCTTCAGTATTTTATATGTTCTGAAACAAAATGATATAATGCTTTCCAACTAATCTTGATGAAAGTATAATTCCTTGGTAATAAATCCCATTGCAGTAATAATTTTGTTTTTGTTTTCTTTTTTTAAAAAGTATTTATTTTGGAGAGAGAAAGAGAGAGAGCATGTGTGGCTGGGTCAGAGAGAGGCAGAGGGTAAAGGAGAGACAGAATCTTAAGCAGACTCCCTGCTAAGTGAGGCCCCTGATGTGGGGCTTAATCCCATGACCCTGAGATCATGACTTGAGCCGAAATCAAGAGCTGGTTGTTCAACCAACTAAGCCACCCATATGCCCCTTGTTTTTGTTTTCTAATGTAATCTAGGTATACAACACCCTTGCATACATTTATTGAAGGAAAATGTATAAAAACAGAGAATTCTTTAACCAAGAAATTAATATGACTTACTAAAATGTTGTATTAATTTTAAGAAAAAAAGATTATCATGGTATTTTTAAACCATGATATAAACTCATTATACTGGTATATTAACAGGGCTACAATATATCGATAGATTGCAATGAAAAATGCAATTTATGATAGATACTAAATACGTTAAAAATGAATTTGATGGTATTAAATATATGTATTTATAATGAAAAATTTTTATTATAACAGAAATAGCATATTACTTGTGCATTCTATCTCAAACTAATAGTTAATTTTAACTTAGAAGTAAAATCATGGATGCAGTCCCAATGAAATCAGGGATAAAAATAGAAGACTACAACTGTGACTTGACATTGATCTAGCTCTTGTTGGCTAGAACACTGCAATCAGACATAATTATATAATAAATCATTTAAATTGTCATGTGATGTTATTAAACAAGTGCCAGGTATTTAGTGTAGAGCTTGGTATGTAATATATGTACAATAAATAATAGTTATCAGCAGTAGTGTTTAATTAAAAAGTAAAGATAATAAGTTACAGAAGTATTTGAGCCTATAAAATAATTCTTAAGAGGGCAGTTTAAAGAATGACATGCGAACATGAAGAGCTTGTAAGAATATGTAAGAATATTAGATATGGATGGGATGGGGAAAGGTCCTAGTTATTATGGAAACAAAAAATAAAATGCTTAATATAACTATAATTATATAGGACCTTTGTGGAAACAACAGCTAATTATTTGATCAGTGTAAAATGTTTCTTAAAAATACATGCTTCTCATGTCCTTGGATGAATAGATTCCATATAGTATAGATGCTAACTGTATCCAAAATACTTCTCAAATCCCATTGGGATTTTATTAGAAACTTGACAAAATTATTCTATAGTTCATCTTCAGAAGAAAAAACAATAAAAGAGCAAATTGAAAACTTTGTGAATAAAAAAAGAAGAGCAAGGACAGAAAAAGAAAAACAGAGCAGTGAAAATGACTGTGCAGTTGAGAAATAGACCCAAGAAGTTATTATAACAACTTATTACATAATACAATTGGAATTTCAAGCAATGGTTAAAATAATTAATTCAATAAATTGTGTTTGGACAAGTGAGGAGGTATGTTAGAATTCTATCTAACATCAAATTAAGTGTAGATGTATTAATATCCAATTGCAATAAAGTACATTTATAAAAATATGAAAGCAGAGATATAATTTTGGGTTGCTGAAGGTATTTCGTATTATGACAGTAGGCTCTGAAGCTGTAATATAAAATACTGATGGATTTTATTACCTAAAAGCTACCATATTTCTCTTAATATAAAAATAGCTATGAACAAAATTAAAAAGCAAGTAACAAAAGGTGTATTTAACAAAGAAGAGTCCGTTTCAGAGAGAGATTATATTGTATTATATTATATTATATTATATTGTATTGTATATATTGTATATGCACCCCTATATAAACACATTCAATATATACATTCAGTTGCCAAAACAGAACTCTAGGAGAAAAAGTGGTCAAAAGACTTGCTTCACAAAATAATTGTAAATCACTGTTAAACAGAGTGATATTTTCTCATTTACAGTAATTTAAGAAAGAAGACTTCAGAGAACAAAACTGTCTCATGTTTGGTTTTTTACTCTTGGCTACGATAGAACTATTGATTAAGCGCTAGTGCCAGAGACACTCGTGCCGGGTGATACTCAGCCTCACTTGAACAAGTCGGTGCAAATTCCGTAGAAGGCAGTTGGATGAAATGCAACAGAAGCTTTAAAATTCATGTTCCTTTTAATCCAAAAATTCCTCTTCTGTGTGTACGTCATTAAAGGATGAATCAAAATGTTCATTGAAAGATAGTATAAAACAACAAATAAGGGGGCACCTGGATGGTTCAGTGGGTTAAAGCCTCTGCCTTCCTCCTAGGTAGTGATCTCAGGGTCCTGAGATCAAGCCCCACATCTGGCTCTCTGCTCAGCAGGGAGCCTGCTTCCCCCTCTTTCTCTGCTGCCTCTCTGCATACTTGTGATCTCCGTCTGTCAAATAAATCAATAAAATCTTTAAAAAAAATAAAAACAATAAATAAGGGGGAAATCCCTCAAGTAGAAGTAAATGCCAGATAAGACAAGTACATTGAAGAATGTAATGAACTATAAGGAGCTTTAAAATAATTGTTTCATGATTTAAACCATGATGTAAAACATTAAAGCTGCTACTAATTCATTATATTTTTGTAAATAGCTGATGATGATTTAGAAAAAATCCATTATTTTCTATATAGTTATATAGAAAAAAATAAAGTTGCATTTATCAACTATGTGCCAAAGGAAGGTGTTTATGCATGACCCTGGGATTGCCCTGGACATACCTGTTCCCAAACTGTTATTTTTGCTTATAGATTTTTTCAAAGTTTTACCCCAAAGCTTGATTACAAAATATCAATAATAGAATCAAAATTTGCAGTGGTAAAGCATCACTTCAGAGAGATGAGAAATACCATCTGAACCAACCCTCTGTGTTAAGAACTGTGCTATCATGTTTCATGTTTATACTAAATAGTGCAAGCACCCTTAAGCTGGCAATCTTCTGCAGTGACATCCTGACACTTGATTTAACAAACTGAAAAGGAAGACAAGAACGGTTAAGTTCTTCGACTTCCAAAATCTTCAGTCACCAGTATTTAGTAGCCTGAGGATTCTGCTATATGTGCTGAGTGCCAGAGAAACCAGCCTAAGAGCTAAAATAACTCCAAGCATGACATCATTGTGATAGCCAGTATCCATATCCACCCAGGAAGAGACATTTTCACTGGTTCTGACTACAGCCTCCACACATTTCATGCTACTATCTGGTGTGAAGATTTTTAAGAATTTCACTTCCGCAGCTTATAGCTACGGGCTTCAGTGTCAATGCTGAGTCCCAGCCTACCCTTATAATATATTGTGAAATCAATATAAATCAAGCAGAACATCATTCTCAAGAAGCAAACATATCAGTCACAGCTCCGAATTTGAAGTTTTCTGACTTTTCTGTCTCTACGGTTTCCAATTGAAAATTCCCTCTGCTGTAACTTTTCTTTACTCTCTGAGTCTGTGATTTAATCCTACTGACCGCCAAGGACAGGATAAATGCAAGAGGAGAGAATGGCAGGTGATTGGAAGAGAAAGAAAAAGAAACTGAAGGCACGTCATGTTGTTATTTATAATTCAGTCTCCTGGTTATGGGACACTGACTGAAATGCTTCCAGGTGAAGGATGAAGGGGACAAAGAAAATCGCCAGATCACAACACAGGCTTCTAGTTGGGATTCCTCATGAGCCTCACAAACTAAACCATCCAGGCAGCCCCAGAGGAAATGTGCCTTCAGAACAGAGCACGTAAGTTCTGATGAGTGTTGGGCCACAAATGGGCTCTAGGTTTCAGACCCTCCTAACTCGTATCTCTCCTACATTCTCCACAATCTTTTCTAGCATGTACTTAACACCTGATTCAATATTTATCATTATCGATATAGTATCAGCATAAGACCTCATCATCAGACATTGACATTTACAAAAATCAGAAGGAGAAAAAGAGGATGAACAAAATAAAAGGGAAAGCATTCACCAGGAGAATTCTTACTCCAGGAGACAAAAAAGAGTTCAAATAGTTTTTCACAGTGCCAGGAAAAAATAATGAAAACGTGTTTTCTGTGAAATGGAGATCAAATAAGAGATGTTGCTGAATTAAAATAGGATAATGAGGGATGTCTGGGTGGCTTAGTGGGTTAAGCCTCTCTGCCTTTGGCTGACGTCATGACCCCAGGGTCCTAGGACAGAGTCCCACATCAGGCTCCTTTCATCAGTAGGGAGCCAGCTTCTCCCTCTGCCTCTGCCCCATCCCCTGCTTGTGTGCACATGTGTGCGCTCTCTCTTTCTCTCTCTCTCCTCTCTCTCTGACAAATAAATAAAATCTTTTAAAAAATTAAATAAATAAAATAGGGTAAGGAGACAACCAAAGGTGATCAAAATGAACTCAACAAGATCAGGAAAGAAAAGGAAGGGAAAGGTAAAGCTGCTAGGCAGATGAATGCTACATGAGAAGCAAAGTAAATGGGAAAGTAAACTGTCACCGAAAGTCAGGTGCATGTTAGGAAACTTTTAAGTCACAAGGAGTAAAAAATAAAGAGGGAGAGGAGGTGGGGGGAGAGAATGAACAGATGAGAATGATAAGGAGAGAGACAAAGAAGAAGAAAAAGAAGCATGACATTATTCCTGGAAATAAAAAATCAAAGGAATGGAAACAAGAACAGAAACATCAAAATTAAAAAGACAGTACTTTCATGATAAAGATCTACATCCACACATCCAAGAGGAACATGTTTTCCTAACAATAGCTAGCATCAAAACACAAAGTGCAACACAAGAGTTTTGTAACCAACCAAGTCATACTTCCATCATGGCAAGGACGATCTGACAAAGTCAGATAGGAAGGATTAGGGAATATGCTGTCGCCGAGCCTTTCCTGAGTAGTAACAACACAAAATACTGTAAAATGAGGTTGCTACCACTGAAAGATGAATAAACATAAGTAATTCAAGAATGTCAAAGTCATGGTAAAAGAATGAGCAGTGTGCAGCAATCCATTCAAATATTAAACCAAAGCTAATCTATTCTGTGAATGGGGGTAGAAACCAAATGGAAATTCTATAGATTGGGATACTGTTAAAGTAATAATATCCCTAAACAAAAGTGGTAGAGAGAAAAGGGTAGCAGGGGAGAGGGTAGGAGTGTTGAATTCCTTCTTATTGTTATTAGTGGAATCAATAAATCTTTTACCTTTGAGACAGAAAAAAATAAATAGAATGATCCTAAATTCCAGATTTTGCTTCCATTTAAATGAAAAGGGTAAAAATAGGAAAAAAGATATATATGAATGTCAGCAGTCCCTTTGGTTTCATTTTAATTCCTTGGTTTTTGAAATTTTAATTTTATTTTTATACAAAAATGAGTGTGCAGATATGTAAAGTTTGTTCTAAAAAATATATATAATAAAAAAAGCATTCCCCCTCCTAGGTCAGCTCCATACCTTCTTTCCACACTCTGGAAGTTACCATTTCCAGCGATTTTTCTCAACTTTTTAAAACCTCTGTATTTGCACAAAACATATTTTTTTTTCAATTCCCGTATTACCTTTGTTCATCCTAATACTTTTTTATTTTTTTAAGATTTTTTTTATTCAATTGACAGAAAGAACGCGTCAGGAGGGGGAGGCGGAGCAGCAGGCTTCCCACCAAGCAGTGAGCCCGTCCACGTCAGGCCGAAAGCAGACGCTTAACTGACTGAGCCATCCAGGAGCCCCAGTTCATCCTAATATTAAAAAATGAGAATTTAGCTTTGTGTATTGCCTTTCCACACATACAATTTTCTCCTTTCAAATCCCCAACATACCACAATGTAGACATTGCCTTAGTTTTTTATTAAACATTGTACAAATTACATTCTTTTATAAATATTACTTACAGATGAAATGAGTATTAATATTCTGACATGTTTCCCAAACTCTCTTGTGTATCTATCACCGATCAATTCCATGTGATCTACTTGCTTTCAATACCTGCTCTATGACTCACCCTGTGGGATTTCCTCCTAAAAATCCCAGAAATTCCCTCTTCTGTCTTATATTCTGAAAATCATATTTCTAAGTTGCATAAACTCCAGTTTCTTAATTGTTTCATTTTGGTAGAACAATCTTCCATTAACTTCTGCATAATGGGTGCATGAAAGGAAAAACCTTAGACTTTCCACATATTACTCTTGATTGATAGTTTGGGTAGTTATAGCAGTCTATTTCCTCTGATTTTTAAAATATTGCTTATGTGTATTTAAATTTTAGTTTTGTCATTGAGAATTTTCATAATTGATCATTGATATCTGACACCCATCTTTTATCTCCACCATTCTGAAATTTTGTGATAATGAGGCTTTGTGTGTGTGTGTTTCCATTCCTTAAATTTGTACCAGTCTTTTTTTTTTTTTTTCCTTTCTTTTCTTGCAAGAGGATTAGCAGTCAGCTTTCTAGATGGTGGAGGTTTAACCCCTTGTACATCTACTTTCTAAACTCCAAAATTGTGCTGATACTTCTCATTCTCTATTGTTTTCGCTATTATTTTCTTTCTATTTAAAAGTTTATGACCATTTTGTGATCTTTTAAGAGACAGTAGCGTTAAAAATGTTTAATTCTGCCGCATTAGGTTTATATTGTCTTCAATTAATTTCTGGTAAAATTGATGTAGTCTTCAATTAGTTTCTGGTGAAATCTAATGAACATTTATAGAAATCTCGTATATATGATTCTATTTTTAAAAATGTATCTATCCATCTTTTCCTATATGCAAATTGTGATGTCTACAATGATGTTCACCAAAAATAGAAAGTGAATGTATGATGGAATTTTGTGTGATATTTTCTTTGGAATCTTTGTACTTTTGTTGGCTCAAATTTTTAGTGTATATATATCATTTTTCCAGTAGCAGTACAGATTTTTTAAAAATTACTCCATCAGAGAAAAGCATACATTTGTTCGAACCATTCAAGCAACTCATTTAGTTTACAAAAGAAAGATAATTTGTTTATGGTATCACCTATTGGCTACCTAAATTGTCTTAAATTCAAAAGACAGACTTTTACTTTTTAGTGCTGTAAGAAGCATAATTTTTTTATAAAATATAAAACTTCAATCTAGTGGCTCTCAATAAATTTCAGACATAAGTTTTATGTATTTAAGCATTTAAAAAATTATATCTATCTCTGTACCTCTATTTATCTATCTATCATCTATCTATCTATCTATCAATTATCTATCTCTCTATTCATCCATCTATCTGTTACCATCTACCTGAAGTGAGGGGAAAAACAGTATGTATTCTATCCTGATGTCTGCAGGGGCTGGGAGCAGGGAGGAATTCCCTTCAATCTGGATAAGGCATCAAACTTGCACTCTTGTCAAGGTCTTTCTGGAGATGAAGTATTATGAAGAAGGCTCTGGGTGTGTCTCAGTGATTATTCTTCACCACTGCCAGGGCCATAGAGCATTTTTTTTTTTCCTCACCTGGAGAACCTGGTGGAATTCATGAAGGGAAAGCCCACAAATGTGTGGAGGGACCCAGACTATTGACCGCTCAGGAGTTTCTCTCTCTCACTGTTCCATATTCAGTCTTGAGCAATTCATCAAAATTACCATTGAAAAGCTCTTACCGGCTTGTGGCTAGAGCAGCTTCACCTCTAGTTACACAGATTCTGGTGAGGAATCTCTCTAGATGTACCTATCTTTCCACATATAAGACTGGCAATTTAACTTTCAACCTTAGTTCTCTAATGCTTCCAGGAAAGTTCTAAGGGCAGGAGTGCCAACTTCCAAGCTCTTCATTTGTGGGTCCCAATGTAGACTGTTACATACCAAAAAGAATAAAACTATCCTTCCTACCTTCCTTCCTTCCTTCCTTCCTTCCTTCCTTCCTTCCTTTTTTATTACTTCTTTCTTTTATTTACTTTTTGAAGGTCAATGTTGAAATTTTTCTATATTTTTAGAGTTTGAATCACTCTAATCTCAAATAGAGTCATAATCCAAAAATCAATAACAAACCAAAAAGACTGTACTTTATCATGTCTAGTAGATAAAATTAGTCCTGTTATTTTGGTCTTTTGATCTAAGTTTATAGGGTTAAAAAAAAAAAAAACAAACCTTCAGAAAGAAATGTCTTATGGGTAGGGGAGATTTAAAATTAAGATTTATACATTTACTTGCATATGTGAAACAAACCAAATGTGGGTCCTCTATATCTACTTAGCCAGTTCATAGTAGAATATTTGACTCCTGGATCCATGAGTTTATAACACAAGGAAGAGTCAACTGAATACTTTACACATTGGATAAACTCTAGGTTCATGCATAACCATGTGCTTTATATTATGGATGCATCTAGATTTCTTTACATTAGCATTAAATCTGCATTTCATCTCTTCTTAACATTTTTTTTGCTTATCCATTTTTATTCTCTCACAACTTTCTTTTTACTTATGTAACTCCATGTGTCTAATCTCTATTACTGAATTATTTTTAAATGTCATAACTTTGTAGTCTACTAGGAAAATTGATTTTCCCTTTACTACATATTAAGAAATTGGTATGAGGATCATCAAATTTCCTGATTTTATCCCTACCTGTTTCTTCTGTTAGGCATCCAAACATTATGTCTCAAATATTTATTGAGAATTTACTATATGTCAGGCATTGTGCTAAGCTTGGAAATATAGTGGTCAGGAAGACAAATGCTGTCTGTGACATAGAACCAAAAGCTTACAGTTGGATTTTACAGTTTATTACATGTATGAAGGTGCTTATTAACTCATGTAAGTCTATAGTTTAAATAGAGAATTGTGTGGGAGAACAGTGAAATAAAATTAATGAAAAACCCAATTTTCAAACTTAGTGAGGGTAAGTTTTTTGTAAGGATATTTCTCTTCTTTCATACATGTTTTCTCCAAGATTCTCTTACTTTTTGGTCTATTTCATTTCTATGTTAATGTTTGAATAAGCCAGTCACTGTCCTTACCAAAACAAAACTAAAAACAAACAAACAAAACAAAACAACAACTGGTATTTCAATTATAGTTGCAAGGAATGTATAAATGATATTGAGGAGGGAAGAATATTCATCTTAAAAATATTGAGATAGAGGGGCGCCTGGGTGGCTCAGGGGTTAAAGCCTCTGCCTTCGGCTCAGGTCATGATCCCAGAGTCCTGGGATCGAGCCCCACATCGGGCTCTCTGCTCGGCAGGGAGCCTGCTTCCTCTTCTCTCTCTCTGCCTGCCTCTCTGCCTACTTGTGATCTCTGTCTGTCAAATAAATAAAATAAAATCTTTAAAAAAAATATTGAGATAGAATCTATGAAGACAGTACATCTATCTATTTTTCCTCTTAATATTTCTAAAAAAAGTTGTGGTACCAGTTTATGTATCTCTAGATTAAATTTAAATTGATCTATAATTTCTCTTTCTTATAATGCATTTATTACATTTTTATACCGAGGTTATAATGACCCCATAAGACAAACTGGTCAGTATTTCCTTTATTTCTTCTCTAGAAGAATTTGTGTGAGGTGAATGACTAAAATGTTTGATAAAATCCACCAAAGAAATGTTGGGGCCTGAAATTGGTGTTTTACTTTTTATTTCTGAATGTCTTAAGAAACATTTCTTTAACATTGAAATTCAGTCTCTATATCATATTTCATTTTTTGCAGACTCATTTTTTTTGTCTCATTTAGGCTGATAATCTCTGTGATACAGCATCCAGCAGAGTTTCAAAACAGTCATGTTCACCATCTAATGGATAAAATGTGAACAAAGTCTGCTGCCAAATATCTTTCAATTAGGTACTCTTCTGCAACCCTGCTGAATACTTTGAAACTTCAGGATTGAAGTGTGGTAAAGGATAGTTTCACACATGCACACAGAGGCACCACACACTCTCACACAGGTACATGCAAAGTTCTGTACAAGCAGTGGTTCAAAAAACAACTGAGAGGGTAGTGTATCTACAGAAAGCAGGCAAGAATCTTATTTTCCCTCAGGTTGAATGTTTTGGGGGTAAAGGAAACATCAGCAAGAGAAATTCTCCCTCTCTTTCCATTTAAATTTTATTTAAGTCCTCTTTACTCTGATGGAAATACTGGAAAGGACTTCCTTACATATCAAAAGGAAGGGAGCAACCAGAAAGCATCTATTTTCTGAGCTTCTTACATCACAACTTTCCTCATCCTTCTCACCAAACTAACTTTCTGCACACACCTGCTCTCTTTTCTTTCAAATTCATCTTTTTTTAAAGGAAGAGGCATACACAGGAAGAGGGTATGGAGTCTTGATAAGGCGACAATTTGCAAGGTGGTATGAGTCCCAGTTGGAGTCAGTGATGGCTTGTACTAGTTGATCACAGTTCTAGAGTGGAAAGAGAGGGGTTTTGTTTTTGTTTTTGTTTTTGTTTTTTAATGGAGGTGGCAATTTCAAAGTTCACACTACTTGAAGTGTCTGGTTGTTCTTTCCAATTATTTTATTTATTCAAAAGATTTAGCAAAAGGAAAATCTAAATTAGTTCTTAAAGCAGTATGAGGTGCTTCCATATCAGCATTTTAATCCCTACATGTGTTTGCTATGGGTATTGGAAAAAAAAATAATTCTCTTTCTTTCTTTTCTCTCTTGAAGGAATTGGAGACAGTCTTAAATCAATTACTATGTCTAAAATCCAGACCCAGATTGTACCAGGACGTTTAATACTATGACATAAACTGTCAGAGAGTTAGATAAAGATTGATGAAGGAAAGACTTAAGAGAGTCCTCCAGGTGCTGATTTATATAAATGTGTTTGTCTTGTAGCCCGGAGCATTTCTGTGCATGCAGGATACAGCCAGAGATGTACAAAGTTGTCTGTCTTCACGACATGGAAGCTCTATATGTAGCCCAAGCCATCAATCAGTTGATTAACAGATACTTGTTGAGTGCCTGCTAAGGGCTAAAGAGACTATTTATTCCTGTATCAGCTACTATTTCACATATATCATGCTTACTCTGTAAAATGGTGAATACCTTTTTTCCCCCACAAAGGAAATTTTGGTTTGTTTTGGAAACTTTTTTATGACTTCAAATATAGCTCACCCCCAGTATGGCTACTAAAATTATAATCTGAGATCTGTATAATACTATCATCTAAAACTAGTAAAATAATAGAAATAAAACAAGTCCTATTAGCCTTTTTAGATATTATTCAAATATAACCAAATGTTTACCTTAAATCAGACTATATAGAAGAGTGGATATAGCAAAAATCTTATCCTTTCACGGGCTTCAAAGGGAAATTAAAAAAAAAAAAAAGCTTAGGATAGACTTTTTGAGGGATACGTATTACATTTATTTGTAGATTTTATCTTAGTATCCAGTGCGTGGATCTTCAAATGCTTTCCAACATAAATCAATAAGAACATCTTCTTTAACTGAAGGATTATGGCTTTGTTTTAAATTCTACCTTTGTCACTATTTAAAGGTAGTTGTAGTTATCTATTGCTGTGTAACAACCATACCAATGCCCCAGATTTTTTACAATTTCTTATAATTCAGTGGGTTGCAGGGGTCAGTGGTGGGGGTTCTTCCTTGGAGTCTCGTGCAGTTATCTTCAGATAGCAGGATCTGTCATCATGTGAAGTCTCCACTGGGTTGGATGGTTTCTCCACAAGGTTGACAGTTGGCCCTCATTGTCAGCTGGTAGCTCATCTAGTTCATCATCTGAAGAACCTATATGTGCCTTCTCTGTGGGTTTCTCACAGTAGAATGGCTGAAATTCCAGACGGAGCAAACTAAAAGGAGATAGAAGTGGAAGATTTTAGTCCAGGGACAAGAAATTGTCATAAGGTCACCTCTGTATTCTATTGATCAAAACAGCCACAGGTCATATTCATGGGGGAGGGACATAAAGTGCACCTCTTGATTGAAAGACTGTTGGATAACTTGTGGTCAACTTTAATTCAACATGCAGCACATCTGAACACCAGCATGAATCTGGCACTTCCTACTCCACTGTATTTGCAGATTGCAGTGATGAAAACATTCCTTATAAGAAGGTTAACTATACACAGGGACCTGAAGCATAAAGAGGCCACAGTTGTAATGATCATTGATCTTTCTCATAATTTAGCTAGTTTCTAATCCGTCTACTATGTCCTTTTGCAAGTCAATTTAAACCAATTTTCTGGGTCATATTTCATGACACACTTTGGCAGGCATTTTACTGATGTCAAAGTGCAAAACTTCTACTGTGTTCCCTATTCTTTATATAATAAGAAATGCTTTTAAAGCAAACAACTGTAATTCGTTTTTAATGTAAATAATTAAGTGTAGTAATTCTACCTCTTCTCAGTGTTATATACAAGATATTTTTTATTCTTTACTAACTGTTCAAAACTGTATTTATTTATTTTTTTCACAGTGAAACTTCCATTGCATTAACTTTCATGAAAAAATAGGGCAAAGGATCTAAGGCAGTTTGGCAGATTCAGAGGACACAAATAGACAAACCTCAACTTATAAATTCTATTGATTAGAATAATTTTCTATTGATTAGAATAATTTTCCAATTGATTAGAATAATTTTCTAATTGATTAGAATAATTTTCACCAGCATGAAATCCTGAAGGATTTCATTCTCAGTTACAGCTCAAAGTTACATGAAAATTTGTGTTTTTGGAAACATAGCTTTTAAGTTTTGTTATTTTCTTTTAAATATAAAAGGCCTGTCTTCCATGGAGAGATACAGGATCATGTTGCTGTGCAAAATACTTGGATGTCCATTTTACTTTTAGCCTAAAATAAATGATGAGAAGAACTGTGGTTGTCTCATTTCAAGATATATGTTTTGTAAGGGGTATTGCTAACTATCAGCATATTTTAGGGGAAGAATAAAGTAGTAAAGAGTCTAGGAAACCAATTATAGAATATAGAGTGAGTCATTTTTTTTTTTAAAGATTTTATTTATTTATTTGACAGAGAGATGGAGATCACAAACAGGCAGAGAGAGGGGAGGAAGCAGGCTCCCCACAGAGCAGAGAGCCCGATGCGGGGCTCGATCCCAGGACCCTGAGATCATGACCTGAGCCGAAGGCAGTGGCTTAACCACTGAGCCACCCAGGCGCCCCTAGAGTGAGTCATTTTAAAATGAGAATATTTAACACAGAACAGAGAAACTTCATATCAGAAGTAGTTACTATTTTTGTATGTTCTAAAGGCTCTCAGATGAACTTCTTGCAAGATTTAAAAAGACTGAATAATGACCAATGAATAACTAAGGGAATCAAATTTTGACTCAAATTACACACACACACACACACACACACACAGACACACACACACACTTTCCAAACCCTGGTCTGCAACCTGCTCTTTTCTCAAGTTCTCCATTTTAGTAAGTTGAGCAGTTACTCAGACGAAAAATTTGTCTTTATATGTTCTCTGGTAACTGTGAGAGAAGATTTCAAAAATGGAGCATGGAAGCCTGGCTAAGAGAGTCCTTTAAAGTATGTTAAAGTAGAAAAACTAAAATATGGACAACCTCATCAGAGGAAATACGAACTTTTTGTCAGCTGCAAGCCCCACTCAAGCCTGGATATAACTTCCTTGTCACCAGGACACCTGGATTGTTCACATTCTTTGCTTCTGAAAGGAGCCAACTTGATTGGACACATTTCAATCCCTCATTTGCATATTAATACAACCAGTCTCAGTTAGCCTTGTTTCAATCCCCCTTTTAAATAACAGACCTGGCTGGGGCGCCTGGGTGGCTCAGTGGGTTAAAAGCCTCTGCCTTCAACTGGGGTCATGATTTCAGGGTCCTGGGATGGAGCCCCACATGGGGCTCTATGCTCAGTGGGGAGCCTGCTTCCCCCTCTCTCTCTGCCTGCCTCTCTGCCTACTTGTGATCTCTCTTTCTGTCAAATAAATAAACAAAATCTTTAAAAATACATAAATAAATAAATAAATAAATAAATAAATAACAGACCTGATTGAGAACTACCCCTGAAAACATTCCTCTTTATAAGCTTGCCCCATCTTCCTCTTCCTGGGAACATGAGTCAGATTTCTAATTGAATCTGTGTCTCCTGAATTGCAATTCTAATAGCCCAAATAAACGATTGGTTGCTTTAATTTTCAGTGAGTTACTTCTTGGTCAACAGAATATAAATCAAACATATCAGTAAATATATTCAGAATTATACTATTTATGACAAATTCTACCTTGTCATTGTCCTTCAAGCAACCATTAATTCTAACCTGGATTAAAAGAAGAATGTCCCAAATAGTCACTGTCCACCTCTGTGGTTTATTAATTGCCCAGAAGCCTGGATGATCCCCTGCTATAAACCATATGAAGGGTTCAATCCCAAAGGCTCCCTTTGTCTTGAAGTTTCCGCTGGTGCTTGAGTTTCCTCTTCTGATTGCCATCTTCTTACTCTTCCCCTATTGCTCATTAGGCTCCAATCATACTGGCCTCTTTGCTGTCCCTACTACATACCAAGTATGCTGTAGGGGAGGAAAAATAATTTTCCCTCCACACTTGGATGTTCTGGGCTGAGCTGCCCCTATAATAAAAGACCAACAGGAGAAAAACAAGGAGAAGTTTAATAACATGTATACCTCTTTATACCCGTGAGATTCCCAGGAAAACTGAATAACTCTCCACAGTGGCCCAACCCATCTCCTGCACCTAAAGACAAAAATTGTTGTGGGGAGGGGACCTGTTATAGGAGGTGTCAGGCAAAGCATAGGAAACAAGGGTCAGGTTGTTATGGCAATGTAAGTCTTCTCCAGTGAGAAGAGTTTTAGAGACTTAGAGTCATCCTTCTCTTCCTGACATAGAGAGGGAGACACTGTCACAAATGAAGATGCCTTTATAAATGTAAATGTCTCCTACAAAAGGGTAACCTCTAAGTTTTCAGAGCTTCTCCTTTATCTGCTTGCTTTCTTGTTTCTTTGTTTGTTTTTAATAACCAGCTCAAGATAATCCTTATGCCAAAGAGGCATATTTTGGGTGGCAAACTCTGCTTCCATTTTATGCTTCTACCTTTGGACTTTTGCACTGGCTGTCCACTCTGCTCAAAGGCATTTGTCTATCTATCTCACTCACTGTCATATTTAACAGGCCCTTTTATATCTATTTTTTCCTACCCCATCATTATAGCCCCATCTATGATTTATTTCTATTAGAGTTTTCACAATTCTCTGTCCTAATATTAGTTTGCTGACTTATTTTCTTCTCCCCTAGTAGAATCCAAGCTCCATAAATGCAAAACCTTTTCTATTCACTGCTGTGTCTGCTGTATTTAGAGCAGTGTCAGGCCGGAGAATTGGTGGATTATAGATATATGTTAAACTTCTTTCAAAATGAAACAATGCAGGCTATATCATTAATTCTATGATTATCTAATTACAGATCTTAATTAAATGGCTACCCAAGATGGCAGTACTAGGATCTGGTACTTTCTGCAGTAATATTTATTAATATATCTATCCTGCAAGATACTTTCATAGAATTGCATTTTTTAAAAGATTTTATTTGTTTGTTTATTTGAGAATGAGAGCGAGAGTACTCAAGTAGGAGCCGAGGGGGAGAGACAAGAAGACTCCATGCTGAGCATGGAGCTCTATGTGGGGCTCCATCCCATGCCCCAAGTTCATGGCTTGAACCAAAACCAAGAGTTGGACGCTTAACTGACTAAGCAACCAAGGCATTCTCATAGAATTATTTTGAAGCAAATTTGGCAAATATTGTCAACCACAATTGAAGATCTTCACAAATCTACTTTTTCCAAAACCTTGGTGGACTCCTTGCTTTTCATTTCTTCTTAGAGACTGGAAAACTTTCATGCATGATTTATGGGCAAGATGGTTGATGGACAGGTGTGGATATGGGTCTTGCAAAATGGTTGCATTTTATCAGTGAAGGAGCAAGGTTATCATCTGAGAGCAAGGATGGGGAGGAAGACACTTCAGGAAGTGGGAGAAAACAAAGATCCATGGAAGAGATTATGCCTACATGGTGCCCTTTAGTGGTTAAGACCAGTAAGCACAAATGTGTATTTTTTTTCCCCTCACCATATATAGCTAAGGGAGTGGAGGCATAAAATAGGTGGAAATTTGTATTATATTAAACAAGTATAATAACATAAAAAAAGAATGTTAATTAAAGATGTAAAATTGAATCTATGTAGCGTAAGGAAACATTTGAAAGCATGAGAAATTAAGGGCCAGAGAAAAAAGGTAATATGATCAGTAATGAAGTGTTCATGAATCCTTGTGGGATTCAAGGATGTTTAGTGTTGGGTACTGAATTAAGTGAACTGGAAGGTCAGTAGGCTAAGTTTGAGATTATGGAGGGTTTTAATCTCTGGCAATGAATAGGTTTAGGTATGACCATAGCTTAGTCAGAGTGGAGGACAAATTCATTCAAGGAGAGGAGGTCTGGGAAGTAAAAAACTATTGTATTGGAAGACTATGTGAATACTGGCATCACTAAGGACCATGGCAGTCAGAGTATAATGGAGATGGCTATAATCCTGGAGTTAAATCTTCAATGAGATCAAAAGTTCTGAGTCTTGGTAGTATAAGAACTGAAGGTAGTAGAAAATACATGAAGATCTCAAATTTAAAAGCTGGTTTTTGCTGGAAGAGGAAAGAGAATGTTCTAAAAATGTTATTAGGGCCAAGAAACCCTAATCCTAGCCATTTTATATCACTGGATGATTTCTCTGTGTACAGTTGCTGCTGACATTTCCTAGAGGAAAAATACAGAACATTCTAGCACTATTAAAAAACCACTGGATTTCCCTTTGAATCTTATATTAATATGAAAACAAATGCCCCTTCTCTGAACTAGTTTCCCTTCTGCCCCAACAAACCAAGAAGAATATAGAGGCTAATATTCCTGCAGGCTGGGCTCATTAGCTCTCATGCTTTCTCCATGTACTGGTTTTTCTTGCAATCAGCATGTGCAGCACTAGATTTTATGGTAATGTTCTGAGTCACAATGTAACACTTAGTCTTCCACATTCAAAATTCATTTGGTGGTATGGATCATTATAAATAACATCCTTTTATCAGTAGAATTGAAATTCTCATTACTTATTATAGGTGCTTAAATAGCTACTGTTTCATTAACTACTGATGTCTTTCTGAGGAGAATCAAATGGCTTCTTCTAAATTTTATTTTCATCGGCTGTTACCAGGGCAGCTCTGGAAACAGGAGACTGAGGCTGTGGTACACTCAAATTCTTGGTCCAAGCCTGCTTCTTGTATCAGCAAGGAAGGATGACCTGTATACCTGAGCAAACTGTCTGGATTCCTGTCTCACCTGAAAACTTTGGATTTTATCTTTATTTTACCAAATTGTCATTTTGCATTACATTTATATGTTTCATTGTGACTTAAGGTATTTATAATATCATCTTCTATGGTTAAGATATTATTATTTACTGCTAGAATTCTTCATAAGATGCTCTTATAAAAGATTTTTCTTGAGGGACGCCTGGGTGGCTCAGTTGGTTAAGCGGCTGCCTTTGGCTCAGGTCATGATCCCAGCGTCCTGGGATCGAGTCCCACATCGGGCTCCTTGCTCAGCAGGGAACCTGCTTCTCCCTCTGCCTCTGCCTGCCTCTCGGCCTACTTGTGGTCTCTCTCTCTCTCTCTGACAAATAAATAGATTAATTAAAAAAAAAAAGATTTTTCTTGAATAGAGATGGTTCAAGTTACCAACTTATCTGAAAAAAATGTTCTGTATCATTGGGAAGGTGCCAAATTTCACCAAAAGATGCCAAAGTACTCCCAAGAAAACTCTGAGGATAAATACTGCCTTTAAAAATATCTTTTGGTAAGAATCCCCATTGTGATAATAGATGAGAAGTACGGAATTTTAAGGGACTGGGAAAAGCCTAGTGCAATGTATACATCTCCATAAAATATTTCTTTTTGTGCTAGCTAGCCAGACTGGGTCTTACCTAGCCACACTAGTCTTACTAGTCTTACTGGGTCTTACCTAGCCAGACTAGTCTTACCTTGGTTAGGTTACCCTGGAAACTCCAGAGGGCACATAATAAATAAGGAGAAAAAAAAAAGAAAAAATAAAATAAAATAATAAAAATAAATAAAAAATAAATAAGGAGAAAGATATAAATGAGTATTAATGTACATATATATTTACATCTTTGCACATAAGTGTTTAAATCATTGATTTTTGCCTACATCATTCACAAGTGGCATACTTGAATCGCTCTAACTCCTTGGCAGAAATAAGGATCACTTCTGGATATTAATTCCTTTATTTATCTATACTGAGTTTATTTGGTTCTTACTAGAAAAAAAAATGGGGACTCAGAACAGAGACCCATAGTTCTAGGATAGGGATCAACAATAGTACTTTTGCCTTAGCTTTTTAGGCTCTTGGGGTGGGATATATTTGAACAGTACCTCTTGATCCTTTGTATATTTCCTTGTATTCTAAGATGCAAAGTCTCGAGCTTGAGGCTACTTGCCTCTATGGGCAAGCCTTGGGTAAGTCTGACTTTAAAGTACCCAAACTGTCAAAAATCCAAAAGTAGAAAAAATTAAAACAGATCAATAAAATATTATTTAGTAAGAGTTTATTGTGCACAAAAGAACAGTTCACAAACTGTGAGTCTTCGAATCCAAAATAAAACCTACAGTGTGTTATCACCTCACACCTGTCAGAGTGGCAGAAAACAAACAAACAAATAAACAAAACAAAACAAAAAATAAGAAATAATAGATATGGGTGGTGAGGTTGCAGAGAAAAAGGTACATCTGTGCACTGTTAGTGGGAATGCAAACCAGTGCAGTCACTATGGAAAACAGTATGGAGTTTCCTCAAAAAGTTGAAAATAGAATTACCCTATGATCTAGCAATCACACTACTGGGTATAAACCCCAAAAATACAAAAACACTAATTTAAAGAGATACCTGCACCCCTATGTTTATAGCAGCATTATCTACAATAGTCAAATTATGGAAACAGCCCGTGTCTGTTGATTGATGAATGACTAAGAGGTGGTGTACACACACACACACACACACACACACACACACACACACTAGAATATTATTCAACCATGAAAAAGAATGAAATCTTGCCATTTGCAATGATATGAATGGAGCTAGAGTACAATACTAAGTGAAATAAGCCTTTCAGAGGAAGAAAAATGCCATATGATATCACTCATATGTAGACTTTAAGAAACCAAGCAAATGAGCTAGAGGAAAGAGAGAGAGAGAGAGAGAAACTGAGGAACAGACTGTTAACTATAGAGAACAAACAGATGGTTACCAGAGAAGATGTGGGGTGGAGGGGGGGAGTTTGAAGTAGATGATGGGGATTAAAGGGTACATTCCTCATGATGAGCACCAAATAATGTATAGAATTGTTGATCCACTATATTGTACACCTGAAACTAATAAAACACTGTATATTAACTCTACTGAAATTAAAATTAAAAAAAAATTAAAAATTCCACCATCCTGGATGAGACAGATTCCCAGGGAGGCCCAGAATGCATGTTTGAGACACAGGGAATAACAGTCTCAGAGAGGCAAACTTGAACTTACTCTAGGGAGGAAGGCAGGGAGGAAATGAGCATCCCACTACTGGGACGTGCAAAAAAGAAAAAAGACAAATCCAAAACTGATAAGAAGCCTAGAGGCACGATATCACAGGATGGCTCATGAAGTGAAAATGAGGAATGTGTTTATATTTAACCTTTACATGATTGGTTATTACAATGGGGGTTTCTAGACAGCAGGGGATTGGTGAAAAGTTATGATCTTAAACCATTTTAGAAAAATGATGTTTCCTTTATGATTATGAGAGGCATTTATGAGAAATAACTTAAGTTTTGTTTATGATCATGAAATAAGGTAGATTTAGTTTTGTTTACATGGTGGAAGTGGTTCTATCTGTTGGGGGGCTTTCAAGCCTGCTCTCCATTTTATTTTATTTTAACAATGCCTAGCCACATTGGCTACAGTATTAGTATCACCACTTATATTTTTGGTCACTTAAGTACTACATCTTTTGAGCTACATGGATTGTTCTTGACATTGACCATTGAATCTGTGTGGACTCCTGGCCAGTTCTGGCATGAGCTGACTACCCTGTTTCTCTGCTTTTCTGGGATTCTACTGTTTCCTGTTGCCTTGTACAGGCTGGTAAGTTTTCTCTGCATGTTTACTTCTTCAACACACCCTCTGGAAGGGGCTGTGTCCTTACCCTCCTAGAACAGTCTGGGCTTCAGCAGAAGAAGAGAAATCAGGAGAAATCAGGACCCATTTTGCACAGGAAATGACTCACACTTTCACCTGTTTATTAAAATTCATTCATATTAGTCTTGGCAGGTTCACTTGAACTTGACAGAAGGTGAACACATAGCTGAAATCAGAATCCCTAACCAGACCAAATAACTTCTTATATCATCATGAGCCTTGGTTTACAACACCATCAGTCTGAGAATCTTCTGGCCAGAATTTTTTTTTATTGACAATCCCTGAGGCATTCCAAAATGAAGTAGAGGAGATTGTCTAGAACTGCTATTTAATGTTGGATTAAATACTGTGGTGGAATAATTCAAGCCAAAGGGGGGAAAACCCCACAAAGATCTAGACGTGTTGATTTTTAATCTCCCCTATTAGTTATGTTTCAAAAGTGCAGTTATTTTTATATGGAATTTAATTTCTCACACTTTTTTTCTTTTTCAACTCTCATGATCTCTCTTTTTAAAAATGAATCATAGAGCTTTACCATGCTGTAAATGAATTCCAGTACCAGAAGCCCATCAAAAAACCTGGATACAAATTCAAGGAATAGATATAATTTATTTGCTATGCACTTGGAATAAAATTCAAGCTCATTTGAAAACTACCCTGTGAATATTAAAATTATGCTGAAGATAACTTTGAGGCAGTGTCAGTAATGGACGAGTCACAGCTGATGAGGGCCTGTTTGCTTTTTCTAGTACCCATATTATTAAACCTGGTAAACAGTTGTACCTACTGAGGTTTGCTTAGAGCAGAAAACTGAAATGAGCAGAATACCAGAATTCTATATTAGCAATATCATTTTCTCCACTGTTGTAAATGCTTTAGACGTATAAATGGTTTTTGAACTCTAAAAGGTAAGTAGTTTCATAATCTAAAGAAAATCTCTGGACTGGATTAATGATCCAATTATGTGTACTCTACACAATATATTTAAAACCAAGGAACAGGGCATCAAGTTTGAAAATAATGGCAAAAAGCAACATTTGCCCCTTTTCTTTTGAGAAATGCTCTCAAAATATCAAGGGGAATAGGAAATAAAAATGTAAATGTGTTTTCAGTGAAACATGGAGAAAGCCGAAAATATGAAAAAAATAAGAGGAAAGATGGCCCAGAGTAGTTGAAACTGAACAGAGGAATAGAAGGAGGAACTTCTGAGTACACATCTGTGGTTGTAGAGTTTAGGGAGCCAGCAAATAACAATTCTAAAGGTGAGGAACATACCGGCATGTCAAAGAGAAACCTTTCCTTCTCAAAGGTGGAAATGAGGTGCGTATGCCCAGGGAAGACCTTTCCCAGACCAAGTTCATTTCTTAAATCAGAAGAGCGGGGCTGAATAAAGTTTTCCATAGATAAGCTAAATTTGAAAGAAGCAGTCTGTCTGTGTGTCAGAAGAGAGAGGCTTTGCCTAGAAAATAACCTTGCCACCGCCATCTTCCTTGGCTGGGAAAAATGAAAGACTGAAATAACTCACATGCATAAATATGCATGAAAGACAAAATGTCTCCCAGGTTTGAAACTCCCTCACTGCAATTTCCTTCAGTACCCCCAACTTCCTAAAAATAAGAGAGGTAGAAGGATCTAGGGTAGGAAATCCCTCCATGTGTGCACATACACATGCACACACACAAAGGGAAACAACAGCACAAAAGACAGAACAAGGAAGAAAAACTGTGAGTCTTGCACTTATTTTAGTAACTGTATCTGGGCTGCCTTAGCTTTTCCTCTGCTATAAAACCACAGCACAACCAATGACTCAAGAACTTTCTTATTCAGAATCTTATCTTCAAAATGTTTTTGGCATAGTCCTTCAATTCAGGAAATGATTTCATTTGGCAACTTTTGGAGCACTTAAAAATTCTGTACATCTTTTTTCATATTTTCCAAAATATTATCATTTTTGATATGTATGCCTAAAAGCAAGAGGTTGTCCCATGAAATTGTAGATGCTGATTTTTATTTTCAGCAACACAAATATGATGAGGTCCAGAGAAGTTCCTGACCTATTATTGTAGAATTAAGTTTATGTTAGCATTTATAATTCATTTCTATTTATATGAGATAATCTGAATATATAGACAGATGATATACATATAGATTTTATATGTGTGTGTGTGTGTGTGTGTGTGTGTGTATCTGAAGCCTGGGTACTTCTAAAGATATGTGGGGCACACTGTGGGCAAACCCAAGTCCCAATAGATATGTTTTCTAGTGATGCTTGGGTGTAGGATTCCTTGGCTATTTAAGGTAAAAGTATCTGACCTGTGCCACTCCTGTAAAAAGCAAAGATTCCCACTTGTATATCAGGGAGTGTTTGGCATTTAAAAAATTATTGAAAACTGTTCATTCTTTTTGTCCCTATGAACCCAACTCCTGAGATTTTTCTTCCAGGAAAAAAAAAAAATCTGAGAGAAATATGCTCTTTAAAAGCAAAATTTTTATTTCATGACTTAATAATACAAGGGATAAATTGGGAAACATCTGAATCTCTGGGGTGATGCAGGAGTCTACCGTAGGGATGTCTGTGTAGAGAAATAGAATCTAAATAGAACTAACCTGAAGAAATAGCAATCAGAGTTTAAGTCTACTGGGACGGATGGGATTTCAGGGGCAGGATACTACAGAAAAGTGAAATGGAGCAAAATAATTGTGAAAATCTGAGTAAAACCTGGTCTTCAGCTGCCTGTGGTCCAGGGTGAGACTGTTCTGGAGGCCAAGCCGAGCAGGGCTACTGGGAAGCTGACCAGTATAAGACCATACTGGTCTTATATGACTGGGCAGGGTGAACTAGATGCAGTACTCATTACAGATGTCTTCTTAAAAGGTTTCCTTGTAGGAAATCCTGACAATGCTACAAATCATAAGAGTTTCCTGTGTAAATTCAAATAGTAATTTCCATAGATTTAATTTTAAGACCTTGGACATATGATTGCGTTAACCAGTATATAATCTTCCGGTGCTCACAGTTTCAAAGTAAAAAAAAGACACAAAACACTAGTAACTAAACATACATTAATGTATCTTTATCTCTTAAAAAGGCTGCAAATTATAAAAATATGCAGAATAAGCGGTCATTTTATATAACAGCTGACTAGGTATTAGGTTTCTGTCCTGTTTTCCCTTGTGTCTGGAGAAAACAGAATTTGGTTAAAGATAATAATTACTATAAACTTGCAACTATACTAATTTAACAGTTATACAGAAATTTGAATATGTATACAAAATAGTGGGTAAGATTTTCTGTTTGTTTATAAAGCTATTGTTTATGAAGATTGGTTTAATATGATATATATTATTTTACTTAACATACTGCTATTATATTTTAAGACTGTAAATTTACTACCTAATTGTAGGTTATATTGTGACAGAATTTTATAAAGTTTCTTCCTTGGCCCGAAAATATTCTTTTAGTTCTCTGTGCCTTTTTCATACTCTTAAATCATTGAAGTATTAGTTGTTATTTTTTAAAAGCTTACTTCTTAATAATCATTGTTTATTGAGTATGTTTTTTACAATGTTATCTATAAATATTTCTTGTCTTCAGGTATTTATAACTTAGTCTTGTCTGCTTCGATAACTATTCTTAATTTGCCTGACCAACATTCTTCTCTTACCTAAAAAAGGATAACTCCATCATTTTTTACTTTTGTTGAGAGGAAACAACTCATAACCTGCCTAGACCTACCAGAGTTTTTCTTAGATAATTCTGATTTAATTCTGTATGTTGATGGTTCACACTTAAAGAGAAAAAATGAAGATTGTCCAGGCTATGTTATTTCAGATCTAAATTCACATTTAAAATAATAGGCCTTTCCCTTACATTAAATAGGTTTGGATAGCAGGGTTAATTGTTTTTGCCTGGACTTACTAACTAGCAAAATATAAAAAAGGAAATATTTATACTAAGTGTGGGCATAATTTTGAGTTTGTCCACAACTTTGCAATGTTTAGGAAAAAATGTAGGTTTCCTGACCTCTACACAAAACCCTCTAAAATCAGATATCAAATTGAAGAACATTATTTGCTTTGCTACTCTAGTAATTATCAGTTGCTGGGAGAAGCTTAACTGGCTCGTTGTGGTTCAAGGTCTTTCATGAGGTTGTTGTGAAGCTGTTAGTTGGGACTGTAGTCCTTTGAACACTTCCAAACTCATGCGGTTATTGGCAGGCCTCAGTTGCTCTCTGGCTGTAGAATGGAGACCTCATTTCCTTGTCACATAAGCTCTCCATGGGCTGCCTGAGTGTCCTGAAGACAAGGCAGCTGGCTTCCCCAGAGTGAGTGATCCAAGAGACAGAGAGAAACCCAAGATGGAAGCTGTAGTCTCTGATACCCTAATATTAGAAGGACATGCCAGTACTTCTGCCATGTGCTCAGTAAGTGACCATTATATATCTAACATACAGACACAATATGCCCAAGGACATAAATAATAGTAAAATGAGGTAAAAATAAAATTAGGAAGTGATAAATTTTGAGTATTCATTATCTTTGTTTTTACTATAATTTAATTCACTGTTGAATTTAACATTTTGTTAAATTTAACATTTTTGTTTTTTGCAGTTTACGGTTAATAATGGCTGTGTTTAACAACTGACTCAAAAAAATCTTTAATGATTGAATAGTCTTGCCTCATAAGACAGTGTGAACTAATTCAGCACACTACTGGTTTTACAGCAGAGTGAGTGTTCTCCATTCTAGGGCAGTTTTGGTAGATTCCTAATGGAGTCTTTTATTTGCTCATTTAAATACCTGATATGTTGCAGTATATTGAGAATCAATGTGAGATTCCTGAATAAGGTCAGGCTTTCGCATCAGGGAATATGCACAGGTCTGATGTGTGATTAAGTGTCAAAATAGCCAGAAAGAAATCTTTGTTGTACCACCTCCCAGGTCTGCAACATTAGATAGCTTACTTAACATTTCTGAACCGGAATCCTCATTTGGAATTTAGGGTTAAATCTAAGTGTGTGTGTGCGCGCACACACACACACACACACCCACCCCAGATGAATAAAGTGGCCAATCCTCTACCCACTGGTACTGTATGAGGCTGAACCGAAGTAATGCAGGTAGGTTCCCTTTCTAAGTAATGTGGCTCTTTCACATTCATTACCTCATGTAATCCTGACAACAGCTCTGCTAGTGAGCATTAATAACTCTGCTTGATACCAAAAGTCAGAAGGGTTAAGTGACTTGCCCAAGGTCACAGAACTAATAAGATTACTCCATAAATATAAGGTAGAGGTGACAGTGTTGGCTCAAGAACAATAAGCTTCCCTGAGAACTGAAACCAATGGACAACCTTTCATTATAGCAGGAATAAGGGGCTGTAGGACAACAAAGCTTTCCAGCGCCCTCCCTTTATCAGTGAGGTTCCTTGTGCATATGTAAACTCCCATTTCATTAAATGAAAAATCCTACACAAGTAAATCCTTACATACACTGTTCCTCAATTAGCCACCACAATGAATAAGGTGATTCCTGCTGTGTTCTTTGTGCAGGCAATGGAAGGTTATAGGACAACTACTTAGGTCTTCCAGTGCCACAACCTCCTCAATTACATGACAGATATACTCCCACCAATGCTTGATCAGGGGCTGGATCTGTTGTTATCTCAGGCTAAAGTGGAGAAAAGGGTGTTTCCTAGAAAATATGGATTTTTTTGTGTTAGGTCCCATGTGAAGTCCAATTAAGCAAGAGAAGGGGCAACTCAGATTTCTATTTGATGGTCTCTAGTTGGGAGAGATTATCCCCACTTTAGTGACAAATCTGGATGTGGGGGCATGAGAAGGGTTCCTCTTAGATGCAATTGCTATATACAAATCCATAAGCCAATAAAAGAAGAAAAAGAAATTTTTTTTCCCCACCACAGCCTAGAAATGGTTCTAGAATCCATAGAAATGAAGGACACGTTATATAGCCAAATGAAATGGGGCTGGAGTGTTAGAATAGTCAGACAGAAAGCCAGCCTACAGTAAAATACCTTAGATTGCTTTTCCTGAACTTTCCATACCCAAATGTCCCTGGAATACTTAAAGGGGTCACAAGGGAGCAAGTTAACAATGGCATTTGACCTCCAAATATTCCTCATGGTAGTGTGTATTCAGATGAAATGAGAGTCTGCAGTCATTCTTTTCTTCCAGAATCACATAGTGACTTAGAAACCCTGTTTCAGGGTAATATTTTGAATGTACCTAAACTTGTTACAAGTTATTCATTTATAGGCAGCTCATATAGTACTTCTATAAGTTTTAACTTATTTGACCTTCAAAATTAATATGTGAGAAAGACAAAGATAATATCATAAGCCAAAGTTTACAAAGAAATTGAAGCTTAGAGAATTTTTTTTTTGAAGCTTAGAGAATTTTTTAAAAAATTATTTAAAGTTTTACATTTTAAATGGTGAACTAAGGTTTACACTCAGAGTCAGAATGCACAAGATAATGAAAAGCTTAAAGCTGTGGTTCTATTCTTATGAAAAAACATGTTTTTTTTTTCTATTTCAAGGCCACACAAACTGAATTTCTGACATTTAGTTTGGAATGGCTGACTGAGATGAATTGTAGATAGATAAGTAGATGTCTGGTCCTGAAATCAGGTCTATTGAAGTTTAATAGAAAAATAGATAACAGATTCTACTAAACATTTAAGGAGGAAATTATGTCAATGCTCTACAATCTCTTTTAGAGGACAGTTCCCTTTTTTAGAGGGAACACTTCCTAACTCATTCTATGAGTCCAGCGTTGCCCTAACATAAAAACTAGACTATAACTTTACAAGAAAACTATAACCAAAATCTCTCATGAAAATAGATGCAAAATTTTTCAACAGAATGTCAACAAATTGAACCCAAGAATACATAAAATTATGTACTATCCTGTGACCAAGTAGGATTTATCCCAGATAGGAAGGGCTAGTTAACATTTTAAAATAAGTTAATGTAATCACATCATCAGGCTCAAAAAAAAAAAGTAAATCATTTGACCATATAGATGCAGAAAATTTGGCAAAATCCAACACACATTCATGATAGAAACTTAGTAAACTAGGAATAAGGAGGAAATTTCTCAACTAGATAAAGTCTATCTACAAATATCCTATAGGTAACATCAGACTTAAGGGTGAAAAACTTAAAGCCTTCCCACTAAGATTAGATACAAAGCAAGGAAGTCCCATCTCACCACTCCTTTTCAACACTGTACTAGAGTACTAGAGTACTAGAGTCCTTGCTAATGCAAGAAGGCAAGACATAGAAAAAAGTTTTACAGAATGGGTAAGTAAACATAAAAGTGTCTTTGTTCACAGATGACTTAATTGTCTATGTAAAAAATCAAAGCAATCAAGAAAAAAAAAAACAAAAACACTCCTGGAACTAATACAGAATTATAGCAAGGTTGCAGGATACAAGGTTAATTGACAAAAGTTAATCACTTTCCTATATGCTAGTAATAAATAAATGGAATTTGAAATTAAAAACATAATATTATTAGCACTTCCCAAAGTGAAATAAACAAGTTGCTCCTAAACGATAACATAGGAGAAAACATAAATGATTTTGTGTGTGGTGATGACTTTTTAGATACAACACCAAGGCATGATCCATGAAAGTAATAATTGGTAAGCTGGATTTCAGTTAAAGTAAAAATTTCTCTGTGAAAGATGATGGCAAGAAAATGAGAAGAAAAGTCATAGACTGAAATAAAAGATACAAAGAACTCTTAAAATTTAATAATAAGAAAAAAGAACAATCTGACTTAAAAATTGGTCAAAAACCTTAACAGCCAAATGAAACCTTAATAGACTCCTCACCAAAGAATGTATACAGCTGGCAAATAAGCATATGAAAAGATGTTCCACATCACAGGTCATCATAGAAATACAAGTTAAAACAACAATGAGATACCACTATACACCTTAGAATGATACACATTAGAATGGACAAAAATCTGAAACACTAACAACACCAAATACTGGTAAGGATATAGAGCAATAGGAGCTCTCATGTACTGCTGGCAGGAATGAAAGATAGTAAAGCCATCTTAGAAGGCAATCTAATGGTTTCTTACTGAATTAACCATACTCTTACCATATAATGCAGTAGCCATGCTCTTTGGTGTTTACTTACAGGAGTTAAAAACATATCCACACAAAAATGTGCGCATGGATGTTTAGAGCAGCTTTATTCATAATTGTCAAAATTTGGAAACAGCATGATGCCCTTCAGTAGGTGAGTGGATAAATAACCGTGGTACATCTGGAGAATGGAGTATTATCCAGCACTAAAACGGAATAAGCTCTCAAGCCAGGGAGAGACATGGAGCAGTCTTAAATGCATATTAGTAAGTGAAAGATGACAGTGTGAAAAGGCTACTTACTGTATTATTTTAACTATGTGACATTTTGGAAAAAGAAAAACTCATGGGACAGTAAAAATTGTGATCAGGTATTGCCAGGGTTCAGGAAGGAGAGAAAGGATAAATATAGGCAGAGCACAGAGGATTTACAGGGTGGTGAAACTACCCTCTGTGTTCTGTAATGGGGGATATATGTCATTATACATTTATCCAGGCCCATAGAATGCACAACACCATGAGATAAAGCTAAAGTAAACTATGGATTTTGGGTGATTGTGATGTGCCAAAGTTGATTCACCAGTTTTGGCAGGTATGTCACCCTGGTGGGGAATGTTGCTAATGGGAGAAGCTGTGCAGTAAGGGGGCAGGAGGCATAGAGGAAATCTCCATGCCTTCCCCTCAATTTTGTTGTGAACCTAAAACGGCTCTGGAAAAATAAATTCCTAATTTAATAAGTAGGTTGCAGATAACTAATGAAAAACAACAAAACACAGCCCACCAAATAAGCACACTACTTTGTAAAATGAAAGCTGTCCAGAAGAGGAATTTGTCTTTAGTTACCCAGGGATTTAGTTAGCTGACACTGGAGGCTGCCATGTACATGTTGATCAGAGTGTGTCTGCTTCCTGAAAAGGGCACTTATCCAACTGGGAGAAACCTAGACTGAGTGACATTCAAATAAGTTCCAACACTCAGATTCTGGGAACAAAAATGTCCATTTTGTAGGGGAACATGGCAGGAGCATTGTATTAAAAGGACAATACAGTACACTCACAGTATATTTGGGTATGCTCATAGTATACATGTATCCTATGTAAGTCCTCACAATATACTGTTAACATATTTAAATGAGTAAAGCAGTAATAAATAAATAAGCAAATAGGTGGGGGAAGATATGAAATTAGAGATAGCAACTAAATAAATGTTGAAAGAAAGGTAGAAATAACATTAAATGGTAAGTTGGCATTTGGCTCCTTTGAAAGATGGTGGCATCCTCAAAAATAATAAAGCATTAAATTGTTTACACCTCTATGTCCAGTTTTGATTGCTGGCACAGGTGCTTCTTTTTTGTTGTTTGTTTAGTACCCTCCCACAGAACCCAGCAAAGTTATTCATCAGTGCTTTTGAATCAATTAGAACATGTTTTACCAAAATATCTAAAGTCAACATTAAGTGAACTATGGCTACTTTGCCAGAACTAAGAAGTCCTCTTCTCATTTGGCCTTTGCATTTGCTCTTTGGTTTACTTGTTTTTGGAATCCCCACTCCAGTTAAGACATTGCTTTTCTTAGTGTTGGTACATTGTCTGATGGAGGCAGAGTTTCAGGGAAAGAAAACCCATCAGCTGGGCTAATTTACCTACCTAACTGTGTGCAGCAAACACAGATTCCTCTACTGAGGCTCTACTGATCCTTGAAGAACACATTCAGATTTCTCAGGAAATTAGAGAATCTTGAGCATTTGAATTTCATGCTGGTGTATTGATCTCCATTACCTGTACTACCCACATTAGGGCTTGGATTTGTAATATGATATTCATGAGTGTTCTATATTTACCTAACATTCATTTTCTAAGGGCCAATGATGTGTCAAATATAGGTGTTAAGATACTCTTCTCCTGGGACATGAGTGAACTATGTTCACTTAACTGAAACACAAGACAAAAAAGGTCCTTAGAATCAGATGAGATGCAATGCTCTGTGAATTCAGAGGAAGAACAGATTTCTTCCAGGTGAAGAGGACCCAGTTAACTATACAAAGTAGGTGATGTTTTAGTGGAGCTTTAAAAATAGGTAGACTCTAGACAGACAGATGACAGTTGGAGCAGAGTGGAAGGAAAGATGGGCGTTTGGGGAGGAAGACATGTGTACATGCACCAAGGGTGAGGGCATGCATGTTCACACATACGAACACACACACATACACACACACACCCCAATGCAGCACTGAATTAAAACACCACACAGTGTTCTTTGTCTTACCTCTTGAAGACTTACATTACAGGTGTGTTTGTAACCTAGACCAATCAGCCTGAACCACTTTGGTTACAATGTCAGAGAACAATTGTACTCTATGTTGGTGGGTTGTTTCTAGCTTCCTTAAACTCAGTGTCAGGGCTGTGTTAAAAAATTTGGTTTTAAAATTTTAAGCGGTTCTCTTTCCCTGAGCATTTCTAACAGACATTCAGCCTACTGCACACACAGAGCATCAGCAATGCTGTTTCCATGGTCACTGCAGAGAAGGGAGACATGAGTCAGGTACCCTCGATTGGAATAACTTGGCCCAATTGGCATCGAAGGAACTTGAAGCACACTCTTCCCACTCCTGGCGCAGACAGATTTTTACATCAGCCAAGTGGATAAAAGCCACAGTTCAGAAAGCTGAACGTGGGAAGGGCAGCTCCATATTTCTCTTGGGATTATCAGCTGTGCACCAGGTGGGATCTACTAGCAAAAGCTGCTCAGAGCACCCAAATGTGTGAATGCATAAGTCAAAGTACTCCACAAAGAAAGCTCTGCCGTATGGTCCATCACATGTAGACAATTAAGACTACCAAGAAACACCCAGGGATGGCTGGAAACACAATCTCCTCTTTACTTGACTATGATCCCAGATAACCGTTATCTGGAGAGGAGAGGTGAGAGATTGAAAATAATGATAAGGATAATCAGACCATTGTCTGCTATGTTCCCGACAAGCAGGATTTAAGTGGGGGGATATTGTTTCAATAACTAGAAGAGATTTAAATGTAAATAGATCTGTAGTATTGTTTTTTTCTCTCTGAGGGCAAATGTAGCTATAAAGGGACACTGATGGGCTATCGAAAAGATGCTCTCTGTTTATTTACAGTCTTTCTTGCTCAGGTTATCTTTGGCGAGTTTGAAACACTAACAAAGATGGATATTTTCTATTATTATTTTGACTTTATTATCTCCATGAGCTCCAGGGATTAACACCCCTGATGTGGCTGACCAGCTTGAATTCACATTTCTCCCTTTGTTCCCCTTGATGCCCCACACTCTTCTCCCTCCCTGCACCAGAGAAGGGCTGGGGTTGGCATGGCTTGTTTTCTTATTTTCATCAGTTGCAAAGTCAGCAGGAAGATGTGCCAGAGATGGTGGTTATCAAAGATACCTTCATAGGAACCAAGGAAAGTCAATTTAGCACACATAGAGAGCACTAAGTGATTTCTGTCCTATGCAGTCCTATTACTTTGCGATTATTTTCAGATATATCCCACAGTAACCTTAAAAAATCTTGGAAACTGTATTATTCATACCATAATAAATTTTGATTGGATAAGAATGCTATACTAGCTAATTGTCGTTCAGACTGAAACGTAATCTATATCTGGTCATTTGCTTCATAGATCACAATGTCTCGGCACCTTTATCATTTATTACCTGTTGATATGTCACAATCATCTACATGGTATGCTAAATATCCTAACACCCAGAAACTTCCTCCTACCCATTTTCCTTGACCAAATTCCAGATAGCTATAGGAGATTGGTAACCATAAAGGAAAGAAAATTATAAGAAGTTAATAATAGTTACCAATTTGTGAGATGTTGCATCAACCCATCTTATTTTCATGTATATTGTGTTTGCTTTTCACAACAGCCTAACAGCCTTAAAGGGGAGATCTAGTTTACAGACAGGAATCCAAAGCCCAGGGAAGTGTAAGGAAGCAAGGAAAAAAGGTCAGATGGGGTGAGGACTCAAATCTAGCTTGCTTGGGCACCACAATCCCTCCTCTTAGGCTACACCCCGGTGTTTCTTATATGTGTATTGTTCCCATGCACAGATTATGTATTTCCATCCACCGAGTCAATTAAACATCAAATGCAGAAGCAGCACACCTTCGAGAATGCAAATGCGGAAATGTCATGGTATCTGCCCTTGCAGACAGCATAACTTGGCAGAACTAATTATACCTGAGGCAGGCATAAGTGACTGAAGAGGAGACTTGGTAAAGGCTTACATGGCTTCAGGAGGAGATCTGTCACATCTGGGCTCAGGATCCAGAAGTGGTTTCTGGAGAAGGCTGTGCACTTACATTCTGGCCAATTATCCTGGAAGTTGTTAAAGCTGACGTGAATCTTGACTATTATTCAGTAGGGTTTTTCTTTTTAAATAAAGACAAAGATGAGGTCTTTATTTTTTCATGTTGAAATTTCTTCATGTTACTGTCAGATCACTGCTCCAAGAGAGTGAGTACAACGTTGAAAAGTGAGGTGGAGAGCCAGAGCCTGCTAAGAAGAGCCTCCCTTCTCATCTGCATTTCACTTTATCTTCTTCATAGAAGCCACCTAATCATAGTTAGGTGCCTGTGTGCTCCCCTCGCAGAGTGCTCTCTTTTCCTTTCCATCACGACTTGTAATGGCATAATTATTCATGATTTTATGCTCATTTTCCATGCATGTCCTCTAGTGATTGTACATTTCGTGAAGAAAGAAACTGTTTGCCTTGCTCACCACCGCATCTCCCTTGCCAGGCTCAGAGCCTGGCACCTAGTACGCTCTCATGATACAATTGTCAGAGCTCTGATCTAACCTCTTAAAAGCCCAAGTAGACTTGCAATATTTTATGAATTCAGTGAGTCTCTGTTTTCTTACCTGTAAAAGGAAGGAGAAGTCATTCATGACACAGATTTGTAAGGATCTATTGGAAAACATACTAGTGAAAGCACCTTGTCAATGTTCAAGATCTCAGCCTGTATTTGTTACTGAGTATTTTCATTGCCATTGTAATTTGTCACGAGCATGAACACAGAGCCAGGAGCATATGCTAAACCCGAAGTTAACGCCGAATGTAAAATGTGCTGCCCAGTTTCTGAGGTGAGCCTGTAGATCTTTCTGAGAGGACTGGTGCTAGAAAGTACTGTGTTGCCAAGCTGTCAGTGAAAACCTTTAATAACCCTGTATTTACGTGCCATCATGGCTTTCCCCAAAATTATCTTCTGGGACCATGACTAGCCCTAGTCTAAGGGTTTGGTAATTGCTTTTGCCCAATCTGAGTACAATCTGTTCCGCTACTTTTGAGTTATGCAAGGGTGAAATAAATACAGAACAAGCTTGCAAGTTACATTAAAGAAAGTCAAGATGTGCTTTGCACACGGATAAAACTTAAAAATGCCTGAACTTTCAAAGTCAAAACTTCTACAAGGAAAAGTATCAGGAGTAAAATTTGGAAAACCCAGTGGAAACAGTGCTTTGAATACAAGGTGTGATATTTTATCCTCCGACTTGACTTCTCCATGTGAAGTGAGCCCCATTCACCGCATCAGAAAATAAGGAAATAAGGATAGCCTTAATCACTTCTGCTTCCCAACAGATACGCTTCTCTAGAGGAATAGCTGTAGGGATTTGTATTTTTCCCCATGAAGGACAATGTGACTAAACTAATCACATTTCTTTTTTTTGCTCAAAGCAGTTTTAGTAATTTGCAAAAAGTCTCACTCTGTTCACTTACTTTAAAGAGCCTTGTATTTTTATATTATTTAAATTATCCATATTTGGCAACACATATCGTATTTTTAGTTATATCATTTTTGTTTTAATTGGATTCCATTTTGACCTTTTTGAAACACATTTGAAACACTGTGGAATACAGAATATTTTAACATACAGACAATAATTTCAACCACAGAATGTTAAGCAAGTCAAACTCAGGTAAAACCTGAATTAAATTAGTAATCAGTTAAAAATGACCTATGCTCAGGAAAAGTCAAGAAATTTATGACTGAAAACATGTGACACTGGCTGGATCAGTTAAAATGCCCAGGGCAAAAATCTCAGGAAGATGAAATGTACCAACCTGTCTGATGTTGTATCTAAAGAAACTGTAATTTCTTTTTTCTTATTTTCTTATTGTAAGAAATTGTAATAAGTGTCTAAAATGGACACAGTCATAATAAATTACAATTAGGCCCGAGTAGACCTTCATCAATGATAGCAATACTATTAATACATCAGAAAGCACTAACAACAGGAACAAAAACAAAAACAAGAGGAACAACTAGCTCTATCCAGATTAAAATACATAGACATATTATCACTTAACAGAGTTTCCTATTAATACTCTTAATTAACTTAAATTGTAAAGATGATTAACAATCATGTTCTTCTCAAATACTGAATTTACTGAGTACATGATTAAATTCCTGTGAGAGTTAACACACAGTTATCTGTGATTAGATACTAGAGGTAAATTAATCTCAGTGACTTTTCCTAAATTGCACTGTCTATAGATTTGTTTCACAAGTAAACTCGGTGTCTCAGAATAGAACAAATATCAGTCAGTGAGTAACTGAGCAAAATCTTCCTTCTTAAAAATGAGCACATGTATTTGCTGCTATTAACTTATGCCCCCAATATCTAGCATTACATGGATCACAGATGCAATATGTTTTGCTCAGATTTTGTTTTTCCATGTTGATTATAATTCGTTGACAATTCACATCAAGCACCCATCTTTGATTTGTCCTGCATTATTTCATTAGTTTTTGTATTTCCAGTTGTTTTTTTCTTTCTTTTATAATTGTCTGACCCTCACTGTGATTATAGGATTTCCTCTAAGAGTTACAGTGTATAATAGTCTTCCTAAGTTTGTTAGAAAGTCTTCTATAGTTTCTCAAAGTTCTCACACATTTTTAGAAGTCTTAAAATTTAAATATATGTAATGAATTAAGGAAATGCTCACCTAGCAATTAATATGATGTTATTTTAAATTTTAATCTCTATGAATTTCAATATAGTTGATGTGTTAAAAAAAAAAAAAAAGAAGTAACACCCAAATTCATGCAGCTTTTTTTAGTGGCTTCCTCCCTTTCACCTCTCAGTGATCAGTATCTGATTACTAAAGGCTTGCATGCTTATTGGGCTGAATGGCCACATCAAAGCCATGTGCAGCTGGATCCAGGGATAAAAATAGCAGAATGAGAGAGAGAGAAACAGAGAGAAAACATAAACAGGGTCTAATCTACTTTCACAATATAACTGAAGACTAGGTATTGCTTTTCACATGTAATGAAGCAGGCAAAGAAAGCAATCGAATCTCTTGACTAGTTCAAAGCCATTCATAAGTAAATAAGTAATAAGTAAATAAATAAGTAATTGCTGGCCTGACTCCCAAACTTACTTGTACAGTGCACTGTATTTCATAAATTGATGTGTTTGGGGACACAAATGAAAAAGGCAATCTGAATGGTGCTCAAGGAAAGATGAGCAAAGATAAAAAAAAAAAAGTAGTCAGTAAACACACAAGAATGTCCATGGTCAATCCACTGAGCAAGCAATGTACTTTCTGCGTCCAGGGAAAAAGCTCTGATGTGGGGCAAGAATGTTCAGCTGGTTTTGAACTGCCCAGTTTTGCCTAAAACCTTCCTTCCTAATGTCCATGCCCTGATATCCTGTTTACCAGATGTCTTTGGTCTACTATGGCTTCTGATTACCCTAGAGAGGTGTATAATTCAGTGGACATGAAAAATTGGGTCAATTCAGAGTCATGGAAATTAAATTAGCTTCCTGGTTTGTTTATAATCCATTTGAGAGTTCGGCTAAGAGAGTCACTTCCTCTGAGTCAGCTCTAGCACCAGGACAACATCAGTAAAGCTGAGTTCCAGAACCAGCACTTCAGTGACCCGTATAAAGAACTGCTTTAGAAATTACCTTCGCATTTAAAGCGTGTCCCCAGGCAACATCTCTCCCGCTCTTTCTCTTTTGTTCTCCCTTAACACAAACTGAGTCTAAACAGGAAGACAAGGCAAAGAGGACTTTGAATCATAACTTCTTTTGTTCGAGGCTCTGGGCCTTACCTTCTATAAGCATCTTTATCACACTGGAAGCTCCTGATAATGATCTGTAGAGAAGACTGACATTTTAAGGGACCTTCTCTCTGAATGCTTTAATATGCATCACATCTTTCATCCAATTAAATGTATCTACTGAGCTAGTTCCAGGCACTCATTGTTCTAACTGTAAACTCCCAAATGTTACTTTTGACTCCTCCTTAGTATATTTTTCCTTGACTTTTAAGGTCAAGGACTCCTCCTTAATACTCCCTTCATTTTGATAGCCTCCTTTCCAGATTCTGCCTCTACCTCTCTGATACGACTCTTTCAATTCTTATGACATCCTCTTCTGCTGTCTGGCCCTTAAATTTTATAGTTCCCCAGCAGACTGTTTCACTACTGTCTACATTCTGTCATCTCCCAGGGACTTCTCACACGTTTTATGAATTTAATTACCCTGATATGCTGCTGACCCCCCAATCTGTACCTCAAGAGCAGTCCCCTCTCCTACTCCTTCAAGCCGTCCATGACAATCACCACAGAAATGACAGTTTCTCGGGCCTGGTATATTCCAGCTGAATGCATGATTTTCATTTTAATGTTGTGGGTTTTTCTTTAACAATTCATTTAATTTGGCATTTCGAGTATAAACTTTGTTTTTAAAATTTGCTTCATCCTGTCTCAGTGTTCTTCCTTGTATTCAACAAATCACTATAAAATCATGATTATCTTTACCACTCAGGTATGGCTCTTTTCCCTCTCAGCATTCAGTGTGGCTCAGTCCCCCACCATCCCTTACCTACATTGCTGCACTTGTCTCAAAGAGCTCTAACTACTCCAGTCTTCTTTCTCTCATCTCCCTCCTTCACACAATTTTGAGAACAATAGTCCCAAAATACAGATCTATTCCTTGCAATCTCCCAAATAAAACACTTTAACGTCCTCACTATATTTATTACAAAATGCAACCTCTTTAAAGAGATAGGGACTTCTTAGGATGTAAATAATAATAAAGATGATGAAAAGACTAATAATAATATCGTTATTTTAAACACAACCATCTTTAAGGCAAAAGAAGAAAAATACTGTATAGATATAGGAGTTGTCCAGAAAACAAGTAAGCAAGCTTCCAGAAGGGCAATTACAGTAAGAGACTCAGAAACAAGCAGAAATGACATTTCTCTCCATCTCACTTCTGCTTCCTTCTGATCTATAGCATTATCTAGGCTCCCTGCTGTCATCTGGCTTTCATCCCATGATAAAAAAACATGGCAGGTCACAGTGTCTATGCTTTACATCTTACTTCTTCAACTACCTTGAAGAAATAAAAACAATAATATGGAATAAATGAAATGTGTGTAGGTCCAAAGAGATGCTTTGCTCATTTCAGTTCAAGTGCCAATGGCTTAACCATAGGTACCAAAGCATTCAGGGGCAGGGTCCACAGCACAGGAGTCCAGTGGCTATCAGGAGTCAAGCATGTGTTCTGTGCTAGGCACAGTATGAGGCGTCATATGCACATCTTTTCATTTAATGACAAAACTATAAAACCAAGGGATGGAAGAATTTGTTTAGGCTTGCACAATTGATGTGGCCATGATCCAAATCATAGATGTTAGACTCCAAATTCCAAATACATAAAAATATTTCTATTCCCTTCTTACCCGCAAAATTATTAAAAAAAACAATATATGTTCTGGGTTGCAATAGAAAGGGGCAGTATTTATTGGTATAATAGTATACAAATTTCATAACAACAGTAAGTCCTGGTGGCTCTACATCTGAAATGTTTCAAGAATCTGATGTGTTGGGGCACCTGGATGGCTCAGTTGTTAAGTGTCTGCCTTCACCTCAGGACATGACCCCAGGGTGCTGGGTTGGAGCCCCACATCGGGCTTGCTGATCAGCAGGAAGACTACTTCTCCATCTCCCACCACCACCCCTCCCCCCCTGCTTGTTTTCCTCTCTCACTGTCTCTCAAGTAAAAAAAATAAATAAATAAAATCTTAAAAAAAAAAATCTGATGTGTTCTTGGTATCTTTACTACTGCCATCTTGGAACAAGCCAATATCATTTCTCATCTGTCTCTTCCTTCCTAATTGACTCATTAAAGATTCTAGTTGTTCACCCACTACCTCCATCCCCATCCTCTACTCCATAAATCTATTCTCAAGATCATAGCCAGAGAGTTTTATTAATATGTAAGTCAAAATATGTTCTTCCTTGGAGTAAAAGTCCAAGTCCTTACTACGGTCTTTAAAACACTGCACAAGGGGCACCTGGGTGGCTCAGTGGGTTAAGCCTCTTCCTTCAGCTCAGATCATGATCTCAGGGTCATGGGATCGAGCCCCACATCGGGCTCTCTTCTCAGTAGAGAGCCTGTTTCCCCCTATCTCTCTCTGCCTACTTGTGATATTTCTCTCTTTCAAATAAATAAAATAAAATAAAATAAAATAAAAAACCATGCACAGTATATTGCTTCTTCCTGCCTACCTCTCCACACTTGACCTTGAAATCTGAGAAAGTGTCAGATCCTCTATATCCTCCATACACTGTCTTATTTTTTCATAAACTCATAAAACCTGATGTTTTGTATATACATTTGTCCATTCATGCAAAAAGTTATTCCACAAAAGAAGAATTCATCTTTTTTCACTATTCTAACCCCAATGCCCCAAATAGTACTTAGCATGCAGTAAATAGGTAATAAAAAGTGAAAATGAATAAATGTATAAAATCAAGTAATCAAGGGTCTTTGGATCATATTAACTTATCTTCAAGTCTGTGGTCTACCCTTGGGAATGTCATAAAATCACTTGCCCTCATCTTTTCTTTTCACTTATCTAGCAAAATCCCAACCCTACATAAACCCAAATAGTCACTTTTTCAAAGCCTACAAGATGAGAAGCTGAGCACTTCTAGAGAATCTTACCTGATAGTATAGACTAATTTCATTATAAGCTAGTGATCACCAATCCTAAGTGGGTATGCAACACTGCACACATGTCCTACTATATTTCTAAGTTGATTTAATATCTTTCTATCCATGTAATATTGCACTATTTTTAGCAGAAAATAGTGCAATTTTCCAGGAATAATGAGCAAATCCTTATGTATCTATTCTACTTATTCTCTCCTTTTAGTTGGTTTATTCCCATGCATTTAAGCCTGTTCAAGTCTTTCCCATTAGAAAGAAAAAGAAAAACTTTCTATTATACTTTCCAGTTACTGTCTATTCTTTTTCTTCTATTTTCCCCCTTCTTTTTTTCTTTTTTTTTTTTAAATAGATTTTATTGTTAGAACAATCTTAAGTTCACTGCAAAGTTGAAAAGTATGGAGAGTTCATATATACCACCCTTCTCCATATATGCACAGTTTCTTCCATTATCAACATCCTACACCACGGTGGGACATTTGTTTTAGTCCATGAATCTATATCACTGATACATCATTATCAACCAAAATCCTCAGTTCACATCAGGGCTGCTCTTGATGTACTTTATAGATTTTGACAAATGTTTAATTATATATATCTACCATTACAGTATCATAGACAATAATTTCACCTACCCCCTTAAAATCCTCTTTGCTTTGTCTATTGTTTCATACCACTCCTCTAACCCTTGTTAACCATTGACATTTTTATTGTTTCTATAGTTTTCCCTCTTCCAGAGGGTCAAATAGTTGGAATAATACTAGGTAACCTTTATGTAGTTGACATACAATGTTAACATTAGTTTCAGAATCACCTTAGTGATTCAACTTCTCTATATGTTATGCTATGCTCACCACAGGTGTAGCTACCATCTGTCACTATATGACTATTATAGTATCACTGATTATATTTCCTATACAGTGCCTTTTATTCCCATGACCTATTCATTCTATAACTGGAAGCCTGAATATTCCACTCTTTTCCCACCTCTCCTCTGGCATTTTCTAATCCCTTTTTACCCATCCCCTTCCCACTTCTCCTCTGGCAGCCATCAGTTTATTTTCTATATTTTCATATATTCTGATCTTTGTTTATTTGTTATTTATCTATTTTGTTTTTTAGATTCCACATATGAATGAAATCATATAGTATTTGTCTTCCTCTGTCAGACTTATTTCACATGTTGTTACAAATGGCAAGACTTAATCCTTTTTTATGACTATGTAATATTCCGTGTGTGTGTGTGTGTGTGTGTGTGTGTGTGTGTGTGTGTAAACACATACATCACATCTTCCTTATCTATTTGGCTATCTATAGACACTCAGGTTGCTTCCATATCTTAGTTATTGTAAATACTGCTGCAATAAACATAATGGTGCTTATATCTTTTCAAATTAATATTTTCATTTTCTTTGGGTAAATACCCAGTAGTGGAATTATGGGATTGTATGATATTTTTATGTTAATTTTTTTGAGGATTCTCCATGTGTTTTCCACAGGGCTATACTAATTTACATTCCCTCCAGCAATGCACAAGGATTCTTTTTTCTCCACATCCTGTGAACACTTGTTATTTCTTGTCTTTTTGATTTTAGCCATTCTGATAGGTGTGAAGTGATATCTCATTGTGGTTTTTATTTGCACGTCCCTGATGATAAGTGTTGTTGAACAGATAACACATTTCTTTCTGACACTGAATAATAGTATATTGTCTGTTTTCACCACAGTTTATCCATTCACCTACTAAAGGACATCTTGATTGATTCCAAGTTTGGGAAATTATTAATAAAGCTGCTATAAATATCTCTGAGCAGGTTTCTGTGTGGCCATAAGTTTTCAACTACTTTGGGCAGATACCAAGGGGCTTAACTCCTGGATTGTAAGCTAAGAGTATGTTTGGATTATAACAAACTGCCAAACTATCTTCCAAAATGAGTGTGTCATCTGGCATTCCCTTCAATAATGCATGAGAGTTCCTGTTGATTCACAGCTTCACCAGTATTTGATGTTGTCAGTGTTTTGGATTTTAGCCATTCTAATAGGTGTGTCTAATAGTGATAACCCATTGTTGCTTTGGTTTTCATTTCCTGGATGGTGTATGAAATGGAGCATCTTTTCATACACTTATTTGCCATCTGGTGTTTGTTCAGATCTGTTGCTTATTTTTTTTTATTTTATTTTTTTATAAACATATAATATATTTTTATCCCCAGGGGTACAGGCTGTGAATCGCCAGGTTTACACACTTCACAGAACTCACCATAGCACATACCCTCCCCAGTGTCCATAATCCCACCCCCCTCCCAACCCCCCTCCCCCCATCAACCCTCAGTTTGTTTTCTGATATTAAGAGTCACTTATGGTTTGTCTCCCTCCCAATCCCATCTTGTTTCATTTACTCTTCTCCTACCCCCTTAACCCCCCATGTTGCATCTCCTCTCCCTCATATCAGGGAGATCATATGATAGTTGTCTTTCTCCGATTGACTTATTTCGCTAAGCATGATACTCTCTAGTTCCATCCACGTCGTCGCAAATGTAAAGATTTCATTTCTTTTGATGGCTGCATAGTATTCCATTGTGTATATATACCACTTCTTCTTTATCCATTCATCGGTTGATGGACATCTAGGTTCTTTCCATAGTTTGGCTATTGTAGACATTGCTGCTATAAACATTCGGGTGCACGTGCCCCTTCGGATCACTACGTTTGTATCTTTAGGGTAAATACCCAGCAGTGCAATTGCTGGGTCATAAGGTAGTTCTATTTTCAACATTTTGAGGAACCTCCATGCTGTTTTCCAGAGTGGTGGCACCAGCTTGCATTCCCACCAACAGTGTAGGAGGGTTCCCCTTTCTCCGCATCCTCGCCAGCATCTGTCATTTCCTGACTTGTTAATTTTAGCCATTCTGACTGGTGTGAGGTGATATCTCATTGTGGTTTTGATTTGTATTTCCCTGATGCCGAGTGATGTGGAGCACTTTTTCATGTGTCTGTTGGCCATCTGGATGTCTTCTTTGCAGAAATGTCTGTTTATGTCCTCTGCCCATTTCTTGATTGGATTATTTGTTCCTTGGGTGTTGAGTTTGCTAAGTTCTTTATAGATTTTGGACACTAGCCCTTTATCTGATATGTCAATTGCAAATATCTTCTCCCATTCTGTCAGTTGTCTTTTGGTTTTGTTCACTGTTTCCTTTGCTGTGCAAAAGCTTTTGACCTTGATAAAATCCCAATAGTTCATTTTTGCCCTTGCTTCCCTTGACTTTGGTGATGTTCCTAGGAAGATGTTGCTGCAGCTGAGGTCAAAGAGGTTGCTGCCTGTGTTCTCCTCAAGGATTTTGATGGATTCCTTTCTCACATTGAGATCCTTCATCCATTTTGAGTCTATTTTCGTGTGTGGTGTAAGGAAATGATCCAATTTCATTTTTCTGCATGTGGCTGTCCAATTTTCCCAACACCATTTATTGAAGAGGCTGTCTTTTTTCCATTGGACATTCTTTCCTGCTTTGTCGAAGATGAGTTGACCATAGAGTTGAGGGTCTATTTCTGGGCTCTCTATTCTGTTCCATTGATCTATGTGTCTGTTTTTGTGCCAGTACCATGCTGTCTTGATGATGACAGCTTTGTAATAGAGCTTGAGGTCCGGAATTGTGATGCCACCAACTTTGGCTTTCTTTTTCAATATTCCTTTGGCTATTCGAGGTCTTTTCTGGCTCCATATAAATTTTAGGATTATTTGTTTCATTTCTTTGAAAAAAATGGATGGTACTTTGATAGGAATTGCATTAAATGTGTAGATATTGCATTAAATGCTTTAGGTAGCATATACATTTTCACCATATTTATTCTTCCAATCCAGGAGCATGGAACATTTTTCCATTTCTCTGTGTCTTCCTCAATTTCTTTCATGAGTACTTTATAGTTTTCTGAGTGTAGATTCTTAGTCTCTTTGGTTAGGTTTATTCCTAGGTATCTTATAGTTTTGGGTGCAATGGTAAATGGGATGGACTCCTTAATTTCTCTTTCTTCTGTCTTGTTGTTGGTGTAGAGAAATGTAACTGATTTCTGTGCATTGATTTTATATCCTGACACTTTACTGAATTCCTGTACAAGTTCTAGAAGTTTTGGAGTGGAGTCTTTTGGGTTTTCCACATATAGTATCATATCATCTGCAAAGAGTGATAGTTTGACTTCTTCTTTGCCGATTTGGATGCCTTTAATTTCCTTTTGTTGTCTGATTGTTGAGGCTAGGACTTCTAGTACTATGTCGAATAGCAGTGGTGATAACGGACATCCCTGCCGTGTTCCTGACCTTAGCGGAAAAGCTTTCAGTTTTTCTCCAATGAGAGTGATATTTGCGGTGGGTTTTTCATAGATGGCTTTGATAATATTGAGGTATGTGCCCTCTATCCCTACACTTTGAAGAGTTTTGATCAGGAAGGGATGCTGTACTTTGTCAAATGCTTTTTCAGCATCTATGGAGAGTATCATATGGTTCTTGTTCTTTCTTTTATTAATGTGTTGTATCACATTGATTGATTTGTGGATGTTGAACCAACCTTGCAGCCCTGGAATAAATCCCACTTGGTCGTGGTGAATAATCCTTTTAATGTACTGTCGAATCCTATTGGCTAGTATTTTGGCGAGAATTTTTGCATCTGTGTTCATCAAGGATATTGGTCTGTAGTTCTCTTTTTTGATGGGATCCTTGTCTGGTTTTGGGATCAAGGTGATGCTGGCCTCATAAAATAGAGTTTGGAAGTTTTCCTTCCATTTCTATTTTTTGGAACAGTTTCAGGAGAATAGGAATTAGTTCTTCTTTAAATGTTTGGTAGAATTCCCCCGGGAAGCCATCTGGCCCTGGGCTTTTGTTTGTTTGGAGATTTTTGATGACTGTTTCAATCTCCTTACTGGTTATGGGTCTGTTCAGGCTTTCTATTTCTTCCTGGTTCAGTTGTGGTAGTTTATATGTCTCTAGGAATGCATCCATTTCTTCCAGATTGTCAAATTTGTTGGCGTAGAGTTGCTCATAGTATGTCCTTATAATTGTCTGTATTTCTTTGGTGTTCGTTGTGATCTCTCCTCTTTCATTCATGATTTTATTTATTTGGGTCCTCTCTCTTTTCTTTTTGATAAGTCTGGCCAGGGGTTTGTCAATCTTATTAATTCTTTCAAAGAACCAGCTCCTAGTTTCGTTGATTTGTTCTATTGTTTTTTGTTTGTTTGTTTGTTTGTTTGTTTCTATTTCATTGATTTCTCCTCTGATCTTTATGATTTCTCTTCTCCTGTTGGGTTTAGAGTTTCTTTCTTGTTCTTTCTCCAGCTCCTTTAGGTGTAGGGTTAGGTTGTGTACCTGAGACCTTTCTTGTTTCTTGAGAAAGGCTTGTACCGCTATATATTTTCCTGTCAGGACTGCCTTTGTTGTGTCCCACAGATTTTGAACCATTGTGTTTTCATTATCATTTGTTTCCATGAATTTTTTCAATTCTTCTTTAATTTCCTGGTTGACCCATTCATTCTTTAGAAGGATGCTGTTTAGTCTCCATGTATTTGGGTTCTTTCCAAATTTCCTCTTGTGATTGAGTTCTAGCTTCAGAGCATTGTGGTCCGAAAATATGCAGGGAATGATTCCAATCTTTTGATAACAGTTGAGACCTGATTTAGGACCAAGAATGTGATCTATTCTGGAGAATGTTCCATGTGCACTAGAGAAGAATGTGTATTCTGTTGCTGGTGGGATGAAAAGTTCTGAATATAGGGGCACCTGGGTGGCTCAGTGGGTTAAGCCGCTACCTTCGGCTCAGGTCATGATCTCAGGTCCTGGGTTCAAGCCCCACATCGGGCTTTCTGCTCAGCAGGGAGCCTGCTTCCTCCTCTCTCTCTGCCTGCCTCTCTGCCTACTTGTGATTTCTCTCTGTCAAATAAATAAATAAAATCTTTAAAAAAAAAAAAAAAGGAAAGTTCTGAATATATCTGTGATGTCCATCTGGTCCAGTGTGTCATTTAAGGCCTTGATTTCCTTGTTGATCTTTTGCTTGGATGATCTGTCCATTTCAGTGAGGGGAGTGTTAAAATCCCCTACTATTATTGTATTCTTGTCGATGTGTTTCTTTGATTTTGTTATTAATTGGTTTATATAGTTGGCTGCTCTCACGTTAGGGGCATAGATATTTAAAATTGTTAGATCTTCTTGATGGATAGTTCCTTTGAGTATGATATAGTGTCCTTCCTCATCTCTTATTATAGTCTTTGGCTTAAAATCTAATTGATCTGATATAAGGATTGCCACTCCTGCTTTCTTCTGATGTCCATTAACATGGTAAATTCTTTTCCACCCCCTCACTTTAATTCTGGAGGTGTCTTCAGGTTTAAGATGAGTTTCTTGTAGGCAACATATAGATGGGTTTTGTTTTTTTTATCCATTCTGATACCCTGTGTCTTTTGATTGGGGCATTTAGCCCATTAACATTCAGGGTAAGTATTGAGAAATATGAATTTAGTGCCATTGTATTGCCTGTAAGGTGTCTGTTATTGTATATTGTCTCTGTTTCTTTCTGATCTACTTCTTTTAGGGTCTCTCTTTGCTTAGAGGACCCCTTTCAATATTTCCTGTAGAGCTGGTTTGGTATTTGCAAATTCTTTCAGTTTTTGTTTGTCCTGGAAGCTTTTAATCTCTCCTTCTATTTTCAATGATAGCCTAGCTGGATATAGTATTCTTGGCTGCATGTTTTTCTCGTTTAGTACTCTGAATATATCATGCCAGCTCTTTCTGGCCTGCCAGGTCTCTGTGGATAAGTCTGCTGCCAATCTAATATTTTTACCATTGTACGTTACAGACTTCTTTTCCCGGGCTGCTTTCAGAATCTTTTCTTTGTCACTAAGACTTGTCAATTTTACTATTAGATGATGGGGTGTGGACCTATTCTTATTGATTTTGAGGGGGGTTCTCTGAACCTCCTGGATTTTGATGCTTGTTCCCTTTGCCATATTGAGGAAATTCTCTCCAATAATTCTCTCCAATATACCTTCTGCTCCCCTCTCTGTTTCCTCTTCTTCTGGAATCCCAATTATTCTAATGTTGTTTCGTCTTATGATGTCACTTATCTCTCGAATTCTCCCCTTGTGATCCAGTAGCTGTTTGTCCCTCTTTTGCTCAGCTTCTTTATTCTCTGTCATTTGGTCTTCTATATCGCTAATTCTTTCTTCTGCCTCACTTATCCTAGCAGTCAGAGCCTCCATTTTTGTTTGCACCTCATTAATAGCTTTTTTGATTTCAACTTGGTTAGATTTTAGTTCTTTTATTTCTCCAGAAAGGGCTTTTATATCTCCCGAGAGGGTTTCTCTAATATCTTCCATGCCTTTTTCAAGCCCGGCTAGAACCTTGAGAATCGTCATTCTTAACTCTGGATCTTACATATTACCAATGTCTGTATTGATTAGGTCCCTAGCCTTTGGTACTGCCTCTTGTTCTTTTTTTTGTGGTGAATTTTTCCGCCTTGTCATTTTGTCCAGATAAGAGTATATGAAGGAGTAAGTAAAATACTAAAAGGGTGGCAACAACCCCAGGAAAATATGCTTTAACCAAATCAGAAGAGATCCCAAATCATGAGGGGGGAGAAAGTGGATAAAAAGAGGTTCAGAAAGAAAGAAAAAAAAATTAAAAAAAGAAAACCCATAAAGAAAAAGTATAAAAAGGAAAAAAATATATATATATATATTAGATAAACTAGTTAAAAAATGTTAAAAAAGAAAAGGGTAAAAGTTAAAAAAATTTAGCAGAAGAAGAAACAAAAATTGAAAAAGAAAAAAAAATAAATTAACTGCAAGGCTAAAGAATCATGGGGAGAAAGCCATGTGTTCCGTGCTTTGCTTTCTCCTCCTCTGGAATTCCGCTGCTCTCCTTGGTATTGAAACTACAGTCCTTGGTAGGTGAACTTGGTCCTGGCTGGGTTTCTTGCTGATCTTCTGGGGGAGGGACCTGTTGTAGTGATTCTCAAGCGTCTTTACCCCAGGCGGAGTTGTACCGCCCTTACCCGGGGCCGGGCTGAGTAGTCCGCTTTGGTTCGCTTTCGGGAGCTTTTGTTCCCTGACTGCTTTCCGTACAGTTCCGGAGGGCGGGAATGAAGATGATAGCCTCCCGGTGTCCGGCCCAGAGGAGCCGAGAGCCCAGGGCCCCACTCCTCAGTGCGCTCCCAGAGAACAGCGCCCAATTACTCCCGTCACCCTGGCCTCCGGCTGCGCTCTGAGCTGACCGAGCCTGCGACCGGTTCAAGGTAACCCCCAGCTGAGAGTCACTCCTCGGCTCTGTCTCTGTAGCCGGCTTCCCCGTTCTAATACCTCTGAGCTCTGTGACACTCAGATACCCCGATCCTTCTGTGACCCTGCGGGACCTGAGGCCACGCTAACCCCGCGCTGGCTTCACCCTGGTTAAGCCTCTGGAGCGATGTCCTTCAGCGGAACAGACTTTTAAAAGTCCCGATTTTGTGCTCTGTTGCTCCGCTGCTTGCCGGGAGCCGGCCCCTCCCCCCGCGGTCTATCTTCCTGTTGCTTTGGATTCACTTCTCCTCCAGTCCTACCTTTCAGAAAGTGGTTGATTTTCTGTTTCTAGAGTTGCTGTTCTTCTTCTCTTCGATCTCCCGTTGGATTTGTAGGTGTTTGTAATCTTTAGATAAGTTATCTAGCTGATCTCCTGCTACCTGAAGTAGTCTCAGACTTCTACTTCTCCGCCATCTTGACTCCTCCCCTGTTGCTTATATTTTTTTTTAATGTATTGTTCATTTTCTTATTGTTGAATTGCAGGAGTTTTGTTTTGTTTGTTTTTTCGAGGGGTGTATACTTTGAATACCATTCATTTATCAGATATATCTTTTGCAAAGATTTTCTCCTGGTCTGTGGCTTATCTTCCCATTCTCTTGATCTTTATAGCTTTTTACACCAAGACTTCTCTATCCCCATACTTCTTCCTCAGCCACTTTATTCCTGCCTTCATTCTTACACCAGCTGGTTTCTGCTGCTATAATTCCATCAACAGGTAAGAGTAGTAATGGCCATTAAGTTGACTGATTATTTTATGGATCTTATTTTATCTGATAGTTGAACAGCACTTGGAACTATGGTCTTCTTCGTTAAATAGGCTTGTGTCTGGGTTTCTGTGAAATGTTATTCTCTTGGTTTTTCTCTTTCATCTCTGGTTATCCCTCTTCTCTGACTCACTTACATTGTTTTCTCCATGGTTAAATGTTGGAATTTCTCAACATTGAGGCCCATGGTCAACAAGGTGTTTATTCTGCCTTTCTCTACAAACGATTCCTTTTTTCATATATCTCTTTCTAAGACTTGTCCTTCAAATTCTAGCCTCCTATAGTAGAATGGTCACCTCACATATTCTTTAAGATGTTTGAGATGTGCAAACACAGTACATCCATATTCCTCTTCCAGATCCACCCTCAAAGGAAATTCCATAAGTTCCTTTAGTTCTCCCTATCTTGGTCAAGGGCACCACCACACGTGCACTTTGATAAACCAGGAATGTCATAGTTATTCTTATTTCTTCCCTTTTCCCAACCTTATCATTTAATGCAACCCATGTACCTTCAATTTTTACTCCTTAGTCTCTAATCTCTCCATTTTTCTGTAGCTTAACCCATGCTCTCTTTAAACAAGTTAGTAGTACCATTTCAGGCCCCACCATCCTCATGCACTCTCCCCACTCTGAATGCTTTTCTGTACTAAAACCACAGAAACATTTTTCAAGATACATATCTGATTCACTATCTGCATCTATCTTCAATTAAGACACCACATTTGTTTTTAGGATAAAGTCAAAAATCATTCAAAGGGATTAAACAAAATCCATGTCTGACATTTGCTCAGCTTTGTCTTACACCACTTTCCCCAGCCAGTTTTGTCTCTTGGGCCATGCGGCACAGGCAGTGTTCCTTCTTCCCATCACTGGGACTCTAGCCACACTGTTCCTTCTGCCTGCAGGGGCTTTATCTCTCTCTCTCTCTCTCTCATTCTCTTTCTTTTTCTAGTTAATTCACTTCTAACAGAATATAGTGTCTCATTATGTTATCATGGTTCTCCAGAGAAACAAAACCACAGGTATATAGATGATAGATAGATAGATAGAGGAGTTGATTTATTACTGGAAATGGCTTACATGATTATAAAGGCTTAGCTATGCCATGGCATCCTGTCTGTAAACTGTGGAATCAGGACATCTGGTGGTATAATTCAGTCTGAGTCCCAAGGCCTGAAAACCAGTGGGGCCAAAGGTATAAGTCATGGAGTCCAAAGTCTAGAGAACTAGTAACTCCAATGTGCAAGGGTAGAAGAAGATAGACGTCCTTGCTCAAGTGGAGAATGAGAGAATTTGCTCTTGCTCCACCCTTTTGTTCCATTTGGGCCCTCAACAGATTGGATGTTACCTACCAACTATTAGGGGACATACTCTTCAGTCTACTGATCAAACACTAACCTCATCTGGAAACACCCTCACTGACAATCCAGAGATGTTTCACCACCTGTCTGGGAGTCCCTCAGCCCAGTAATGTTGACACATGAAATTAACCATCTTGCTTATCTTGAACATTACATTCTTAGGCAATCTTCCCTCAATATGCCAGAGCCCCATGACTTGTAGTTAAATTTTTTACATTTTTTTACTTGCCTAAATGTTTGTTCAATCTTCTCACCCAGGAGATTGTATGCTCTATCAGGAACCTCAATGTTTATGCTCTTGCTATGTTCTGTGTCCTTAGAACCTAACTCTAAACCTGTATCATTGAATAAATGAATAAATCTTCTTTATGGACTTGGTGTTTTCAAGCCCCTGTTGGTTCTTTTATGTTCATATCTAAATATAGGTATTGAAATGGTGGTAAATTAGTGTTATTTTTACATCCTAACAGTTCTATTTCTCAAAGTGTGTGTTAAAATCAGGTGGAAGTTAACATCGTATTACTGGGATTTTTTTCTTTCTTTCTTTTTTTTTTTTTTTTCATTTGGCATTCCCCATTTCACATCACATCATACTGACTTAGCTCCTGGGATTGCTATGCAAAATAATGTGTGACATCAAGACATTTTGTAGTTCCAAAGTGCCACCTGGAAGCTCAATGATGGTGATAATGATGATGATGATCATCATTTTTTTTTTTCATCATCATTTTATACTACATAATCTTAGTGCTCTGGAACCCTTAGGAAAAAAAGCCAATAATTCCATCATATGGAATAAGACCTATTTACTGTTGGCTTAGTGATGATTTTATTCACATAATATATATAATGAATGCCAAATATAAATTAACACAAGAAAATAAGAAATTAATAAAAGGTCCAAATTAATTTTTCTCATAGAGATATTAACTACATTTTATCATAAGGATTTTGTGTTGAAAATATTTATTTAAGTACCTTTCTGACATTTTTGCAATCAAACATGGCATTTATAAACTTATCAAGTGGTCATGTTCCCTTAAGTATCTAGTATTATGGGTTGAGCCAGGAATATGGGAGAAAAGCTACCTTTGAGGAGTTGCTCTGGCAGTGACTTGTTGCATGACCTTGGGAAAAGCATTTCACTTCCTGAGACTTACCATAAAGAGGTGAAACCACAAGTCTTCCTCCATGAGTTTGCTGTGAAGAATGTGAACCAATATATGGGATAGTACTTGCTACTTTATAGACTGTTGTGTGGTTATGATTTATTGAAAGGGGTCCCTTTCACTATAGCCAAACCTATCATTTAATTGGGAGTCAGACGAGGCAAGGAAAACTGTGAAAGCAGTTTCCCTTCTCATCTCAGGTCCACTTCAGAGTTCTTTTGAACCCTGGCAACACAAAGTATCCAAATTGTTCTCTTAAACAGTGGGAAACTACCCACTTGCAACTGTATTGTCTATGAGGTGCATGACACTGAAGTATTTGGAAACATATTTCAATCTAAGTATTTTATATTTTAGACACAGAGTTGAATTGAGTGCCTAGTCTCTTAGTTCTTACAAATGACATGATCAGTTTCTTTTCATCTCCTCTCTTGTCTTTCTCAGCTCTATTTCTCATTTAACAGATGAATAATCAGATTCAGGGAGATTAAGTGTTTTGTCAAAAGTCACTCCTCTATAAATTTATTGATAAAATCTTGTAATGATTATACTAACCCTTTTTTTTTTTTTTTAATGCTGTTACTTTCTCTGGACTCTGAAAGTGCCAGTGTTATGGAGGAAGAAAACGTTATGATCAATTTCCAGAACAGGTATCCAGCACATTCTCTTACCCATAAGCCATGCTGCTCCCTGAAAATCAGCCTGACTTTTTATGATGACTTATGATCCTTTCCAAAGAGGTTTCTTTGTTTTTGCAATTTATTTTTCCTCTTTAGAAGCCTAATTGGTTCTAATTAGCCTAATTAGATAGACTAATTACCAGAGTGCTTGTTGCCTTCTGACCCTGTCTCTAGTATAATAAGAACATTTTATCTCTTGTACCACCTCTGTTCATTAGGTAGTAGTTTTCTGGCGGTTTGTTCAAAAAAGTCTGAAAAAAAAAAAAGCCAAAATCAATGAATTACATCTGTATCTGTCATGAAGTTAGAAGAAGATCAGAGTCATATTTGCCATCCCAAGGTCAAGTATGTACGTGGTCAACAAGTATAAAAATAATATTTCTTCATGACAAAGGTGTCTGTGGGTTTCAATGGAATTTGCAAGGCCTTGAAAAATTATAGATAACCCATTGTATATCTAAATGGAAAACCAGGCTTTAAGCTCTAATAATAAAAATTATGACAACACTGTAACAATAGCTCAAATATATTTTCTTACTATGCATCAGGCACTGTGCTAAGTTCATAATATATGGGAATATAAATATATTCTTATTTTATCTTCAACAACTCTATATCATAGATACTATTTTAGTCCCTATTTTACATTTAGAAATGGAACCAAAGAGAGTTAAAGAACATGAACATTATTAATCATTTGTGAAAGATGAGATTTGTGATATTCTGCCTCTAAACTTGAACTTCAGAGCCACACTGCACTACTTTATTGTTCGCTGTGCAAGATTACAAAAAATGGTTGCAAACTTTTGCCCTCCCATTGAGATTTGGGATCCATGTCACCTCTCCCCTTCTAGTATTTGATTTGAATTGTTTAATAAAATGCAGCCAGATGTCATTTTGTGAGTTCGAGGCTGAGTCTCAGGAGAACTTGTACATTTCCTGTCAGCTTTGAGCTATCCTGTGCTGCACTCCAAGTGAGTAGTCCTGGTCTTGCCTGCAGAAGGATGAGAGAGCAAGTGAAACCAGCCAACCACCGGGGCCACCTTTGACCAAATAATCCACAGCCAATCTGGAAGCTGACTCCTGACAAATTGATAAACCCGGCTAAGATCAACCAACCCTGGCCAGAATAAGCAGAACTCTTCAGTCGAGCCCAGTGCAAACTGACAGTGCATAGAATTTTGAGCTTAACAGATGGTTATTGTTTTAAGTCATTAAGTTTTGGCATGACTTGTTATATAGCTTAACTGATAAATGTCTCAAGAGGGAATAAAAATAGGTGTTATGATATCCAGGAAACAAAGATAAAAGAACGATAAACATGTCCTTGAATCATAAGGAAGAAAGATGACTCTGTAGGATAAGGAACATAGCAAAAGCTGCAGAGGTTCCTTTTTTATTTTCATTTGAGCTCCCCTCCTTCTCCATTCTTTGGTAGAGCTTATTATGTGAAGGACATGAGAAGAAGCATAATCATAGTAATCAAGACTTACTGCACTTAGGAAAAAAAAATTAAGAATTGAAGGATGGAAAAAGAGTGAAAAATAGCAGAAGGAAAAGAGAGGAGATGAAAAAGATTTAAATAGGAAAGGAAGCAAATGTCAACTTCTCTATTATTTTTCAGCATTTCTACATCTTCCAGTGTTCCCAGGCTGTTAAAAACAACAAAAAATAGTTACTCCCTTGGAAAGAAAAAAAGTAGAAAAGAAAAAGTTAGAACAAATGTGCTGAGGTTAGGTGTGCTTGCTTATGAAAGACCAAGAGTCAGATTTGAAAATATGTGCAAAGGCCAACTGCAGCTATATGTCCTATATATAAATCCCCAGAGTGGAACTTTACTTGGGGATGGCAGCACTTGCAGAAATGGCATCTCAGAATATAAAAAAAAAATTTGGGGTGTGTATAGAATAGGCTTTCTTTCAACCAGGGAATAGATAATCCTAAAGAATGTTCTAGTCTCACCTGAGGTCAGTAACCTCAGTCTAGAATCTTAAACACTATAACATACTGGACACAGATTTGCTTATCTCCCATTGTTTGTCTCTGAGATGCATCTCTTAGTCCCACTAAAATTCTCTGGGGGTTATGTTTGTCTTTAAGACAAGAGGATACATACCAAAGAAAAACCCTATAAATGTAGTCAGTGTGAAAGAAATTCAGTCAGAATTGAACACTTATTTGACATCAGCTTATCCCTAGTGGAGGAAAAACCTTATCAATATCTTGAATGTGGAAAAGTTTTTAGTTGACATTCAACCCTTAGGAGCTATCACCAGACACACTAAACAGAACACTTATCAATGCAGTGAATGAAGAGAATCCTTTAGTCAGAATGTAGATCTCCTTCATTATCTAAGAACCCACACCAAGGAGGAATTTTCTGAATGTAGAGAATGTGGAAAAACTCTTTAGTTTTAAGGATATTTTATGTGTCCTCTTTAATTTATTTCATAAGTGTTTTATAGTTTTGAGAGTTTAGATCTTTTACTTCTTTGGTTAGATTTATTTCTAGGTATATTATTGTTTTGGTGCAATTATAAATGGGATTGATTCCTTGATTTCTTTTTCTGCTGCCTCTTTATAGGTGTATAGAAATCCGACAAATTTCTGCACTTTGATTTTACATTCGGTGACTTTGATGAATTCGTGTATGAGTTCTAAGAATTTTTTTTGGTAGAGTCTTTCAGGTTTTCTACATAGTGTATCATGTTGTCTGCATATAGTGACTTCCTCCTTGCCAATTTGCATGTCTTTTATTTCTTTTTGTTGTCTGATTGCTGAGGCTAAGCCTTCTAGTACTAGGTTAATTAGTAATGGTGAGAGTGGACACCTTTGTCTTGGTTCCTAACCATAGGGGAAAAGCTCTCAGTTTTTCCCCACTGAGGATGATATTAGCTGATGGTCTTTTGTATACGGCCTTTATGATGTTGAGGTAGAGCAAACATTGTTAAAATGTCTATGTTACCCAAAGCAATCTACATATTTAATGCAATCCCCATCAAGATACCACCAGCATTCTTCATGTAGCTAAAACAAACAATCCTGAAATTTGTATGGAACCACAAAAGAAATAGCCAAAGCAATTCTGAAAAAGAAAAACAAAACTAGAGGGATCATGTTTCCAGATTTCAAACTACATTGAAAAGCTATAATCAACAAGACAGAATGGTACTGGCACAAAAACAGATACATACATCAGTGGAACAGAATAGAAAACCCACAGATGAACCCACAACTATATGGTCAACTAATCTTCAGCAAAGCAGAAAAGAATGTACAATGGGAAAAAAATGTGGAGCACATTTCTTCAACAAATGATGTTGGGAAAACTGGGCAGCAACATGCAGAAGGATGACCACTTCCTTACACCAGACACAAAAATAAATTCAAAATGGATGATAGATCTTAATGTGAGGTAGAAAACCATCAAAATCCTAGAGGAAAAGACAGGGAGAAACCTCTTTGACATCAGCTTTAGTAGCTTCTTACTAGACACTTCACCACAGGCAAGGGAAACCAAAGGAAAAATGAACTATTGGAACATCATCAAGATGAAAAACTGGTGCACAGCAAAGGAAACAATCAAAAAAACTAAAAGGAAACCTTAGGAATGGGCAAAGATGTTTGCCAACAACATATCTGATAAAGGGTTAGTATCAAAAATCTACACAGAACTTATCAAACTTAACACCCCAAATACAAATAACCCAGTTAAGAAAGGGGTGGAAGACATGAATAAGACACTTTTCCAAAGAAGACATCCAGATGGCTAATAGACACATGAAAAGATGCTCAACATCACTCATCATCAAGGAAAAGCAAATCAAAACCATGATGAGATACCATCTCACACCTGTCAGAATGGCTAAAATTAACAACACAGGAAACAAACAGGTGTTGGGAAGGATGCAGAAAAAAGGGAACCCTCTTGCAGTGTTGGTGGGAATGCAAACTGGTACAACCACTCTGGAGAACAGTATGGAGGTTCCTCAAAATGTTAAAAATAGAATTCCCCTATGATCCAGCAATTTCACTAATACGTGTTTATCCAAAAGATACAAAAGTACAGATTTGAAGGGATATATGCATCTGGATGTTTATAGCAGCATAATCAACCATAGCCAAACTATGGAGGGAGCCCAAATGTCCATTGACTGATGAATGGCTAATGAAGATGTGATATGTATAGGACAGGACAGTGGGGTTACAGGGTAACCAAGGTAAATAATTAACAGGTTGACTCAGTCCTTCCAAATCCTTCTCTGGTGAGTTTGTAATCCTATGGACTCATGGAACCTCCACGTCCGGAAGATTTTCAAGATGAAAATCACTCAGATTCCATAACAGATAAACTGACCCACTGGGAAAAGAGTTTGATATTTTCATGGTTTAAGGACTAAAAACAAAATTGCTGATCCATCTTGTTCTAACAGTGGCCTAAATAATGTCAGACATCTTAGAGATTCTATAGAGATGAAGCAACGTTTTCTCAGAACATACCCCTCTCTCCAGGACAGATGTTGCCAGAATATTACATAGTACATAGAAATATTTCCAATTACATTCTTGGCTAAAATGATTAATTATGGAGTCCTGAGTCAATATAGACTAGTTTATTTTATGTAATCTGAAATCCCAGTTTATATAAACTGAAATTCAGAGCAAACTTTACTGAATTCATTCCAGAAAATTTTAAATAAAAAGTAGTTCTTTGTCTGAAAACACCAACTTTCACTTTAGGGACAAGTGTTAGCATACTGAAACAGATTCTACCCCTGCAAATGCCCAAATTGAGGATGTGGGCATGAGTAAAGAAGTAGGAAGATTAGGACAGCATCAGTCCCAAGACAACAGCAGCAGCTATATCTCCCACAGGCCGTGGATTCTAAAGCAGAATGAGCACTGTACTTAATATTTCTGACCCAATTACACAGAGTAATATCTAGGAAAAAATTGATTTGTAATATGAAATTTCCATTGCAATTAACTTCAATCTCAGAGCTAACTTTACAACTTTGTCAGAGTAAATGGATGAACAAGAACTTTATCCTTCAAATTCTCTCCCTCTGTGCCACAAACTGGGGTCACTTACCTATTCTGTGTCTTCATGGTTTATTTTGTTCATCCTTCTCACACAAAGTCCAGAGTTAACCTGATAGTTGTTGGAACCAAAATAGCTTAGGTTTCCTGGTACCATTACACCCATTCCCTCCCTTTACAAGTCCCTTACTTCTTTAACTTTGACAAATGTACCATTTTAATTAATGGTCCACAGATGAGTAATGTTGACTGATTTTGGCATTCCAATCTTAAAAATTGGTTGCTGAATTGGTTGGCAATATCAAGAAAGAACAGAGTGGTACTGTTCCTGTAAAACTATGCATTAGGTGGTCAGGCACATACAGATTCCTGGAGAATGTTAGCCTGTGTTTTACCTCACTTTCAAATGATAAATTATAAGGTACACATAGTCCATTGGATAATGGAGATTTTTAAATAGTTTGTCTACTCAACACACATGTGCTTTTGCTGTCTCCACAGATGAAGAAATTCATTCTAGATTTTAAGGTATATCCCATGGCTATGGGTCTTGGTCAGCGGAAGTGCTCTACATTTTTTCTCAGGAATCCCTCCATTATCGATCTCCCTCCTTGCAATGTCAAGATCCATCGTTTTTGGCACAAGGTCTACAAGATAAGGTGGGGAGGGATGTAAAGACTAACACCTTCATCGAGGTCTGAAATCATGCAGGAGCTTCAAAATAGTGTCAGACACTTCGCCCTGTGAAGATTAACTTTCTCTACCTGCAACTCCTGCATTTTATTATGCTAGAAGAGAGTCTAGCTTCTTCTCAGAGTTGAAAAACATATTCAAAGCCTTTCATTATTTCCCTATTCTCAGCGAGGTCCACAAAAGGGACCTGGGCAAGGAGGTGGGCAAGAATTGGAGACCCCACTTCAAGTGATAAGGAAGTAGAGAAAGTAGAGTGGATGGCAGACCTGGTAGGCAAGCAGAGGCAAGGAGTCAATGCAGAGCTGCCCCCAAACTCCCCATTAGGGTTTAGGTCTGTGAAGGAAAAGAGCTGAAGTTCCATACTGCACTTAGCACCTGGCACTGTGCTTGGCACATGTTAGACCTCAGTAAAAGTCTTTGAATGAACTATTTTAAAAAAATGTAACAAGTGACATGTAGGCCAAATTTCCAATCACTACAGATATGAACACTGAACTCACACATACTTTTTTTTCCTAGCCCTTAATCTACTTTGTCCCAGGCCATTTGAAGAATCAAAAAAAAAAAAAAAAAAAAGTTTGAATACCCTGCCCACAAAATTCCACTATAAAATTTTAAATATCACTTCAGTGGCTCATGGATATCCTCCAAAGTCCATTTGAAAAATTCATAATCCATGGGAGTAAGAGGGCAGTATTCTCCTCATGCTTGTAAAATGCTACGGAATTTCCACTTCCCAATTTTATTCAAATAAGACATGAATCTTTAAGTGCCTCTTATTGTTCTCATTTTCCACTGTGCTAAATTGCTTTGCAATGGTTCATAAGCATGCACAGAGGTCAGATTCACCCAGCTATGAAAAAAACAATGGCACTTCTAAGTATATTTCTCATCTTTGATCATGAAAGAGAAGATACCCCAAACCCTAAATGCATGATAATCTGTGGAGACACTGAATGTTTCTAGACTGACCTGACATTCTTCTTATTCTTAAGCTACCTGCTAGGATTTCAACGATTTCTATAAAGAAGCCCAGGATGTGGAAAAGGAGGAAAAAACAGAGATGGAATATGAGTGTAGCTCAGCCTGCAGTTAATGAATCGGGATACTGCAGCACATCATACTCAGACTTAATTTTTGGAAATAGTTGTTGGCAACTCAAGAAGCAGAATGTACTGACTGTCAGGAGATGTCTGTGGATATAACCATGCAACGGCTGTACAAGTAAACATCGTGAGAAAATAGAGCCGTCAGAGAGCCAAACGATTTTTGACCAAACAAACTTGGCATGTTTGACATAATCATAAACTCTTAGGAATGTTACAAAACAGAATTCTTAAAAGAGCAAGAGAAAAACACCTTATAGTTCCTCATGTTTGAATTAAGTCAGAAGTCAGGAAGGAACCTCCTGAAAATGAATGTTATAAAACTGTGAAATGGGTTCACAGAATATAAAAGTTCTCAATTTTGGAGTTCTATCAGAATTAGCTAGGGAGCTAAAAGTCACATACACTTCAGTTTCCCTTCCCCTGCCCATAATCTAGGGAGAGCTTGGGAAGTAAGCTGGACAAGACAAGACAAGGGGGAAAATGACATTTAGCGGGTCTTACCATGTGCCTATTTAGGATTTCACTTTTATTATATTCATATTACATAAGAATGAATGTCCCTGAAAGGAGGCATAACTTTGTTTAAATAAATTGACTTAGAAATCATGGCCTGTGTTCAAACGTGGATGCTCTCACTTAGGAGCAATGTAATTTAGATGAGGTTTTTATCTTTTTCATACCTCAAGTTCACATTCCAAAATGGTGGTAGTTGTAGTCTGAGTTACTAGGTGATTGTGGGGATTAAAATGGGTGAATTCATATAATATACTTAGAATGGAATTTGTCAAAGAGTGACCATCCGGTGGGTGCTGGCAATTACTCTTAGCAAAATTTTACAAGTGGGAAAATGGGAGGTTTGGAAGGTTAAGTAGTAGTTAGCTGAGGGTCGTGTAGTCCTAGAGATTTTTAAATGATTCTAGCGCCATGATAACTATTCTGGGGCCCATAAAATAGAGCCTTGAAGTGGGATGGTGATTTGCTATCTTTCAAGAGCGTGCCAGATTGTTGGTTCTATATTTACTTAATGCAAGGGAGCAGGGCTACACACTTTGCACCATTCACGTGAATTTCTACTTCTGGATGTACAAAATAAGTAGAGGAAATAATGTCACAATTATTTCTGTGAAAATCATCTTATCTAATATGGACAGATGTTTTGCTTGACTCATGCGCTTCAACCCCATGTATGCACATGAATGAAGCAACCTAACCATTTTCTAATGCTCTGGGTTTGAGAGAGGTGAGGATTTTTAGGACAGTGTCCCAAACCAAGACTTGTTAATGATTCCATTGCCCTAATAGTCCTCATAGCCATTGCTCCTGAAATTTTGAAAAGACTGTTCACCACAATGGGCTCCAACTCTGAACATCAGGCCCCTTGCTATTATTCCTGACCAACTGACTAGACCATCATAAATATTCCACATTAATAACCTACTCCCAGCCCCAATAAGCTTTGCCGTGAGCACAGCGATTTGGGGATTTTCTCTGGGCTCTAAATTCCAAATTACATTCTCAGATCTATTTCCCGTCTAAAACTTTGCTTCTGATCTTGGTCTCACTCTAGACATAAAGGCTGAGACTTTCTCATGCTTGGTAGAAACTCTTGCCCAGGACACTCTTGTCCTCACTTTCCTCCTGCTTCATGTGCCACATTGGGAGTTAATGCTCTCTCTCTTAAATCCAGAATCAGTCCTAAATAATCTTTCCTTGGACAGAGGAGAACACTCACAGAATCTATTTGATTTGGCTTGATTTGATTCAATTTAATTTGACACAATTCCAGAATTCTGAGGACCTGCTTTGAGACCAGCCCTACTTTGGGCACTATTTGCCTGAAAATCAGAGGATAAAAATGCATAATAGGGATAAAATATCACATATTCATATAAATCTTCTGCCTCTCCTTTCCTCTCAACTTTAATTTCAAATAACTCTATCTATTCACTTTCTTTCTTCCTTTTTTTTTTTTTTAAATTTCCCCTAGAACAAGCTATCAGGCTTTTGAGAGTCTTTGTCACATAATAGGCAAGGCTCTGGTTCAAGATATTACCAGAGATCTGACAACTGCTTCGGAAGCAGAGTAATAGCACGCCTTTCCCATGGGTGCCCCGGGCAATTTGATTTCTCTCACGTATGTGTGAAGAGAATGTGTATGTGTATGGGTTTTGCTTTAAAAATGCAGCTGCGAGAATGAAGCTACCTCTACCTCTATCAGTGCGCAACGAATCTCAAGTCAAACTCCACCTTTCAAATTCTGCTCCTGCTGGGTGGGCAGCATAGGCACACATCCACACCAATCTGCATACACTCCCATGCTCACACAGCCAGATCCTCCCTTGTAGCTCGCACGTTGGTAAGTGTGGCACCACCACATCTGCTAAGTGTCTGTACCACTGACATCAGATAACTGTTGTACCAGCTACTTCCCCAGAGATCCAGAGATGGGACTTACACAGCAACAGACTCAGCAAGTGCCATCAAGTCTCTCCTTAACCTTTCCTCAGGGCAGTAAGTGCCCATTAAGAAAACCCAATGATTCTGCATGCTTTTCTCAGTCATTACTTACACTTTCAGCTGGCTACCTGGCCAGCCTTGCCTCATGCCTGGTATGTGTCTCTTAGGGCTGGGACTGGCATATATGGCCACATTTTCCTCACTCAGAGGTGGTGTGACAACACAGGACCAGGAAGAATTCTCCAATGTGGTGTCAATGACCTGTTGTTGGTAGTGAACTTCTGGCTACCATCCAGGCAGCCACTGTTAACAATAAAGGACCAAGGCAAAATGAATTGCATCCTAGAAACAATGTTCCATCACAGTGGGACAGTCCAGGTCAAATACCTTTGTTGGAAAACTCAAAACTCTTCTTTTGGAGAACCCTGTTCACCTTAGCCTATTAAAGGTTCTGATAAGGTTTGCAATAAAAAATCTACTTGACCTTGCTTGACACAGTCCTCCAAAATCTCTACCTTGGAAAGACAGATCCCAAATACATATACATACTTGAGTACACATACCATGTATTGCACCTGTCTTAGCTCAAGCTGCTATAGCAAAATAGCATAGGAAGGATGGCTTCAATACTAGTTTTCTTCTCACAGTTTTGAAGGCTAGAAAATCCAAGTGCTAGAAGATTCAGTTCTTGGTGAGAATCCTCTGCCTGATTTGCAGACAGCTGCCTTCTAGTTACGTTCTCACATGGTGAAGAGATCTAGTCTGGAGTCTCTTAAAAGGATACCAATCCTATCATGTAGGCCCCACCTCTGGGATCGTATCAAACCTAATTACTTCCCAAAGTCCCTATATCCAAAACCATCACATTGGGGCACAGGACTTCAACATATGAATTCTGAGGGGACAAAACATTTAATCCATAACAGTACCCACTAAACAAGATATTTACTTGAATTTTTCTAATGCTAGTTTTCCTTAGTAGCTTGAGTGGTGCATATGGGTGTCTAGGGCACTGATTCAAGAGTCTGCCAGAGCTCCATGGGCTGGCAGAGTGACCTTCAACAATCCTGAAAATAATGACTATCTTAAAGGTCATTGCAACAGTTAAATATATTAACAAAAGAACCAAGAACAGCACCAGGCTCCTCATAAGCAGGCGATAAATGTTAATTATCATTAATATCCTGTGTAGACAGTATTTTAGGAAGTGCTAAAGTAAATTATGCTTGCTGGTCATACTGTTCATTTTTCCTGTACCAAGTCAATTTTGTTTTCTCATTTTTTAGCATCTGCCAAAATGGGATCTGTTATCAGTATTAAGCTCAGCATTTAATTTTTTATCAGTGAGGTAACCAATGCTATGTCCTTCTGAGAACCAGCTGCAAACATATGCTCTGACTCCAGCAGAGCTAATGCTGGTCAGGAAACACAAGGGCTCAACTCCTGCAGTATCACCTGTGTTCCTCTCTACTTGGTGTGTATGATTTTGAGTTGATATTCTTGAGAAAATGGAGAAAGGGATGTTTAGGGCTCTGGACAACCCTGAGAAGTGCAATTCTTGCTGCCACGAGATAAAGGGTAGAGAGAGATTTAATGGAGCTCCTTGAGCCGATCATCTTGTAAATCCCAACTCTGGGAAAGTGACGGGCAGAACAGTGTCGGAAGGGAGCATCTTCTTCTCCTCTCTTCAATTGCTAATTAAGATTGTTCATAGCTTGCTGCAAAGATAAATAAAAACAAACAAATAAATAAATAAAAATCTTGCAAGCAATCAAACCAAACAAAATCATTCCAGTTAAGCTCTGGGCTTAACAGACTGTGTTCTGCCTTGATGTTTTCAATGTTGTGGAACAGTTGAAGTTTTTCTACTTCCAGGGCCTTCTAAGACCCAATGGCAGAGGTCTCCCCTACTTTTTGAACACTTCTGGTGTGTGTTAGCTTAAGAAAGCTCAGACTGATGAAAACTGAAATGGAACATATGAAGATGATGGTGGGGTTGCAGGGCCTGGAACGGAATGAGGCAAATGACATGCTCAACTTAGGTGCAAAAATAAAGTGAGTTATCAAAAAACTCATTATTCAAATAATATTTCAATGTAATTTATTTATTTATTTATTTCTCTTCCTTTCTTTCTTCCCTCCCCCTTCCTTCCTTCCTAATTTCTTTCCTTCCTTCCTTCTTTTTTAAAGTAAACCTCACACTCAATGTGAGATTTGAACTCACGACCCTGAGATCAAGTGTCACATACTCTCCCAACTGAGCCAGCCAAGTGCCCCTCAGTATAATATACATAAAACTGAAAATTAATGTAGAAAATCCACAGTAAGCCAAGTATCAAAATTTTAGGTTAAGACAAGATCAGCATTATTGAATGTTCCTTTAGCATTGGATATAACATGGTCCTACTCTGGGATGGAATAGGAATATGTGAGTGATAGAGAAAGATTAGGTCAACAAGTAAAATTAACGAACAATTTCCATCAGAATATCATGTTTCTCAAGGTTGGCAAATTTAAAGAAGCCACATCTAGCAGCAAAAGCAGTAACATCTTTCTAATTGCCATAAAGCAAGATCAACATTCAAGATTTCCATAAGCTAAGCTAGAGAATGGGGCAGAAAGGAAGGAAGAATTACCTGATACTTGTTATTTCCTGGTACACGATCCTTTACACTTTATGAGGACTCCAGAAGTAGATATTTGTATTACCGTTGGATTGCTGGGAGAGCAGAGCCTGGAGAGAGATGCCTGAACAAAAAGCTAGCGTGAAGATAGAGGTAATTTTTTTAAAAGATTATATTTATGTATTTCTGAGAAAGAGAGGGAGAGAAAGCATGAGCAGGGGGAGGAACACAGGAAGAAGCAGACTCCCTGCTGAGCAGGGAGCCCGATTCAGGGTTCAATCCCAGGACCCTGAGATCACGACCTGAGCCAAAGGAGATGCTGAACCAACTGAGCCACCCAGGTGCTGCAATAAAGGTAAAATTTATGATAGATCCACTTTACTCCAAAGCCCTTGTCTTTTCTTCCATATTGTTTTGTATGTGCCTTGACTTTTTTTATTTGTAAGACAATAATAGTACCAATTTCTGCCATTTCTTATTAGGACATAAGTAAATATATTTTTTAAACTAAAAAACAAAACAAAACAAAAACAAACAAACAAAAAACCTTACAGAAATATAAAGTTCATTTATTCTTTAATTCATTCATTATCTATTTGCTAAGTACCAGGAAGTTAACTATTTTGATCTGGAATAATGCACAGAGAGAAAAAAAGCCTATCATTTGGACTTAAAATTTTCACAGATTTGCAGATTCTGAACCCTGAAATTGACTGTTCTCCATTCTCCTTGTTTTTCACACCAGAAACAAAAAAGTAACCAGTTTATTTCTGTCTAAATTTTTTTTCTGTCTAAATTTTTTAAGAAGGCAGGTAAAATATTCTCTAAATTGTTGTCTAAATGTTTGTTTCCCCTTTTCTGTTAGAGATTTGGCCCACAGGTACAAATGAAGTGTCATACCTTAGAAGTTCCATTATTTTCTTTTGGTTCTTCAGTTTACCAAATATAACAAGATCTCACCAGGTGGGGTGACTGTTGGCATTCTGCAGGCATATCTCTTGAATGAGTAGACAGACCTCATTCTCGCCTTCCAAGGCAACTGGAAAATGAATCCTAGTTTCAGATTGTGAGGACTGGATTTCCTGAGCTGGTTACAAGTTCATGAGCACTGCAGGGTGTGAGAAATGCTGCCTCAGCTCTCCAGTTGGATAACTTAATTATATTTAATAAAGTATGCCAGCACATTTGAAGTGTGGTCTTTTATAGTGAGTATCTCTGGTAGGTAGTTTATTATTTATTAATCTAATGACTTAAAATTCCACGATAAAAGCTTTGGTACACGAGATTGTCTAGCTTTGCCTGAATGATTACTAATGGGTTGGTAATAGCTGTTACACTGGTAACAGGTCTATTAAATTATGTAGACTAAAATTGCACTGATGACCTCAGGAGAGCAGTTCTTTTGGGAAAGGAGATACACTTGAATAAGCAGAAGCAAATTCAGAATACTCGGACAAGTTATTTTATTTTACACAGATTCTTTTAAATACAATATCTCCCTTAACAAAAACGTTTATATAGGGGCGCCTGGGTGGCTCAGTGGGTTAAGCTGCTGCCTTCGGCTCAGGTCATGATCTCGGAATCCTGGGATTGAGCCCCACATCGGGCTCTCTGCTCAGCAGGGAGCCTGCTTCCTCCTCTCTCTCTGCCTGCCTCTCTGCCTGCTTGTGATCTCTCTGTCAAATAAATAAATAAAATCTTAAAAAAAAAAACGTTTATATAAAAAAGAGAGTTTATGCGAGAGTCTGGACCTTGATGTTCTGTTTGGAATTGTACCTCAAGAAGAAGTATAGCGATACTGTAGAGTAGTGAAGGCCTGGACACCAAAAGCAGACAATCTGTCTCTAAATCATTATTTCTTCATTCACGAGACAGTCTACTATAACCTGGGGCAAGAATTTGATGTCTCTGAGACTTGCTGTCTTCACATGAAAAATATAGTTATGGAGTTGTTGAGAGAAGTAAATGAAGTCATAGACTTGTGAGAAGAAAATATTAATAAGGAAGTAGTCAGAGATTCACCCACTCTTCATTCTACTGAAAAGAATGCTTCAGGGGCACCTGGGAAGCTCAGTTGGTTAAGTGACTTCCTTCAGCTTGGGTAATGATCTCCAGGTCCTGGAACTGAGCCTGGCATCAGGCTCCCTGCTCAGCAGGGAGCATGCTTCTTCCTCTCCTTTTGCCTCTGCCCCTTCCTTTGCTCTGCTCTTGCTTTCCTGCTATCTCTCTCTCAAAAATAAATAAAATCTTGGGGAAAAAAAAGAATGCTTCAGTTATAACTCCAAATTTCCAGTGTCTGACCCATATCTAGAGTGCATCTCTGCCAGAGAAGTCCTTTGTGATACAGAATAAGCCAAAAAGAGTTAGACCTAAGACTCAGAGTAAGATGGGAAGAGATTAGCAGAGAAGTTAAGTGAATAAATAACAAAGTAGAGAGGTGGGAGGAGAGTATACAACGGAAGCCTGGAGAATTCAGCAAAGCCAAGAGCTGGGAAAGTGAGGAAAGGAGGCAGGCTAAGTTTCCGTTTGTGCTCTTTGAAAGACTGGAATAAGGAATTGGTTTCTTCACTTCATTTCCTTTTGTTTTATTTTAATCTGCTGAATTCTGAAGCTTTGCATATGACCTTATTAAGGAACCTGTCCAGAGGCCCTAGATTTCAAATGACTGTATATATAAAATGATTATTATAGAATATGGCACATATGACCTAGTGAATACTTTAGAATGTTTACAACAATAGCTACAGCAACAGTGATGATGATGATGATGATGATGATGATGATGATGCTAATGCTGATTATAATTATCATCATAATTATTATCTCTGAAGTGAAGTTCTAACAAAAGCCTCATTTGAACACGTATGTTCTATGGGCACCGCATTAGAGACATCCATGATTGGCGCACTTAGGAATAATGATATTTTGTTGTCCCTTGATAAACTTAAGAAAATACTGGAGGAGTTTTCCATTTTTGATGAGATGAAAAATTAACATGGGGTACTGGGTCTCCTGTCTTAAAATTAACCCCAGAGAAATCAGGAAAATATAAGAGTAAGAGGATTTGGGGAAAATATAGGGTTATCATCATGCTCTGGTGCGCGAGCACGCGCGTGCGCGTATGCTATGGACTTGAGGCAGTTGAGAAGCTAGCCACTTAAAGAGCTATTTCTCGACCTTTACCCAAAGAAATTGCAATGACCAAGTTGTTGGTGGTGAATGTTTAGTATGAAAGCAGCATAAAAGAACCTCTGGGATGAAGGCTTGATTAAAACAGCTCTTGAGTATTCATTATTTTAGCCCCTTCCAGTTTCTGTGGCTG